>NC_069509.1:66910846-67025846 GCF_027579735.1 Bombina bombina
ATTTTATAAGGAGTATACTTAAACATCTTTAACTTATTCCGATTGATGTCTATGTTTATGTAGTCTTTGTGTCAATGATAAGGTTATATTGGTTCACCTTACTTATGATAGGTGAATTTCCAATTATGTCCTCTATGTACCATTTTTAAGAGAGTGTGTCCTTTCTCATCTTATCTGTGGAGTCTCTTGGCTATTTTTTTAGCTAGATTATTTACTGCTAGTTTTTCTTTGTGTTGATCTTTTTTGCACTGTTATTCACTGTTTTTTTACTGTTTATTAGTCTACATAGAGGTTGACATCATGTATTTTTTTGCCTTGGGTGCTCTGGTTCCTAATATAAAGATCCAGTAGACCTCTCTTCTCAGTAGTGTTTGGAGTCTATCTCCGCCTAATGTATCTTTTTTATTTGTTCTATGCCCACAAATAAAAAAATTGTTGTGCCTTCTCCAAGTGTGCGAAAGTGCTTTGCTACAGGAGTTTTCGGGATTTCTTCTACTAAATAGATTACATGTGTGGAGGTGCAGTCTATCCTACTTTGTATCTTGAATGTGTCAGGGTTTTTCCCTGCTTTGTTTGCCATGTGCTACTGGCAGCCATTTTACTCACCTCTCTTGCTGACTCTGGTGCATACTGTGTGATGCTGCTCATTTCCTGCACATCCTTTTATGGCCAGACTGGTGTACATCATCCGTGTGAGACAGGATGCAGTCTCAGAATAGTGATGTCATCACTTATTATTTAAAGGGCCTCTGTTCAGTATGCTTTGCCCTTGCGTTGTCTCAGACTTGTTTGTGAGAGCTTCTGTGTATTACCTGGCTGTCTGACTTCCTTCCTGGTTCCTGATCCCTGGCTTGTTCCTGACTTTGCTGTTCTCCTTGTTCCTGATTCCGGCATGTCTGACTACTCGCTTTTGCTCCTGACTCAGCTCGTCTGACTATTCGCTATGGCTCCTGACTCGGCTCGTCTGACTACCATCCCTGGTTTGATTCCAGGCTTGTTATTTGACTTGTGGACCTTTTTTATTATTTTTTGCTATTAATAAAGATATTTTTGAACTTCTTGTCTCAGTCTGAGTCCTGGCATCCTGACATTAGGCAAGGGCAATGAATCCTGATGGTGCTAATAATCCACCTTTACCTGCCATAATTTCCAGGATGGATGAACAGGATCACTGCTTGGATCAATTTGCACTAGCCCTGCAAACCCTGCTGACTCGCACAGCACATTTGGACCAAAGTGTCCCTCAAGTTATGGCTGCTCCTGTTTCCGCTGCTGCACCTAGTCCTACCAGGAGCATGTCCGGTTCTGCAACTCTACCTCAGTGATATGGAGGTGATCCTAATCAGTGCAGAGGGTTTTTGAACCAGGTGGGCATTTACTTTGAGATGTTTCCTCAGGCATTTTCCTCTGACAGAGCTAAGGTGGGATTTCTCATCTTGTTAATATCTGACACAGCTCTTGCCTGGGCTAATCCCTTGTGGGTGACTAATAAACCTGTGATTTCAAATTACCCTGAATTTGTGGCCTCCTTTCGCAGGGTATTTGACGCTCCTCCTCTGCTGCTAAACGACTCATGTCCATTTAGCAAGGTACAAGATCTGTTGCTCAGTATGACATTGAGTTCCGTACTCTTGCTGCAGAGGTAGGTTGGAACAATGAAGCCCTTGTTGCCGCCTTCTTTCATGGGCTCTCTGATGCGATTAAAGATGATGTTGCTGCCAGAGATTTATCAGAAGATCTTGAGGCATTGGTGTCTTTTTTTATCCTAATTGACATCAGACTCAGAGAGAGGCCCTCTTTCAAGGAGCGCTTGCAGAAGCCTCATTTTCCGTTGTCTCCTACGTGTTCGTTCCCACCCATGTCTCCCTCTCCTCCCATGCCTCCTGGTCCCGAGTCACCAGGTACTGCTGAGCCGATGCAGTTAGGATTCACACGTCTCACTGTGGCAGAGAGGGCCTTTAGGAGGAGGTAGGGGCTCTGCCTCTATTGTGGGTTACAGGGCTACCTTTTGAAGTCTTGTCCTACATGGCCGGGAAATGCTCACACCTGTCGGGGGCAGACCTTGGGTGGTTTATCCTTGTCCCTAGAACCACTAAAGGAGAAACCTTTGGTCACGGTTGTCCTTTCTGGGGTGGACTCCTCCATAGTCACCAAGGCTCTTGTTGACTCTGGTGCTGCAGGCTTTTTCATTGACAATGCTTTTGTATCAAAGCACTCTATTCCTGTTTTTTCTCGGTCCGTTCCACTTGCTATTGAGGCCATTGATGGCAGGCCCCTTCAGCCCGCACTCGTTACTCACGAAACTGCTCCGTTATCCATGGCTGTTGGGGCTCTCCATTTTTAAACCCTCCAGTTCCAGGTGATAAACTCTCTGCATTTTCCGGTTGTTCTGGGTTATCCCTGGCTCCAAAAGTACAATCCCAGTTTCAACTGGCGCAGGTCCGAAATTTTGTCGTGGCCTCCGCAATGTATTTCCACTTGTTTTCGGAAACCAGTTAAAGTCTTGTGCACTTCTTCTGTATCTCAATTGCCAGAGGAGTACCGAGAGTTCCTAGACATTTTTGACAAGGTGCGTGCTGGTACGTTGCCTCCTCACTGGTCTTACGATTGTGCCATAGACATGCAACCCGGAGCCATTCCTCCTCGGGGCCAGGTTTACCCTCTGTCTCTTGCGGAGAATTGTGCTATGGAGGAGTATGTTGCCGATGCTCTGTAGTGGGGGATCATCTGCAAATCCTGCTCTCCTGCAGGGGCTGGCTTCTTCTTTGTGAAGAAAAAGGGTGGCGAGTTAAGACCATGCATCGATTATAGGGGTCTTAATCGTTTTACCATTAAGAATGCTTACCCTATTCCGCTCATTATGGAACTCTTTGACCGCCTCAAGCAAGCTATGGTCTTTACTAAACTTGATTTGAGAGAAGCATACAATCTCGTTAGGATTAAAGAGGGCCACGAATGGAAAACAGCATTTAACACCAGGAGCGGGCATTATGAGTATCTTGTAATGCCCTTTGGCCTATGTAATGCTCTGCTGTTTTCCAGGAATTTATTAATGATGTCCTACGAGATATGTTGTGACAGGGTGTTGTGGTGTACTTAGACGACATCCTCATACACTCACCCACACTTGAGGTTCATCGTTCTGATGTTACACGGGTTCTTCAGAGACTACATGAGAACGGCCTGTTTTGTAAACTCAAGACATGTAAGTTCCATCAGACTCAAGTAACCTTCCTAGTTTATGTTATCTCCATTGCAGGGTTCTCCATGGATCCTGACAAGTTATCTGCAGTTCTGCAGTGGCCTCACCCAGTTGGTCTTCGGTCTATTCAAGGTTTTTTGGGGTTCACCAATTACTATAGAAAGTTTATTAAAAACTTTTCTTCCGACAACCATGGGATGCACAGTTATGGTGAAGTACAGCACTCCGGGATGGTGACCTGACACACTTTTACTTTGCATTAGGATACTGCATAAAATATAATTACTACATCAAGGAGTGTGTGTAGTGTTTTCTCTAAATAAAATGCATTTAAAGGGGGGCGGAGCCAACTGCCAACATGGATGGCTGCTAAAACATGGAGCTCCGATATCCAACAAACCAAAGAAACTAGTTGCCTCCTAATAAGCACCTATAAAATGTGGGAATTGCTCCCTAACGGAACCTAGATCTCTCCAGCCTTGGGATGTGTCTCTTTGGAGTCGTGGGCTTATGTTAACGTGGCAAGATCTAGAATCATAGGCGCAAAGCCACAAGGCCTTCTGTATACTCTCAACATGGAAGAATTGTACACCACTATGTATCTCGCGCTTAAAAAGTTAGAGGCTCAGATAGACTATTGCTACGCAGATCTCATTACAGCTTGCAGTAGCATGGACAGTGAATACTCTGATGGTACCTAAGGGCAAGGGAGAGCAAAGCACGCCAGGTCAAGTTATGCTTACTTCAGATCTTTCTGACTCGAGAATGGAGACCCCAACATTGCATCTGGTATGGCAGGCGCTGCGAGATGGTCAGCCAGTATATCTGAGGCGCAAGTCCCTATCACTAACAGAGCACAAATATACAGAGTCTCAGACCTTAAGTCGCAGGAGCCCGGTCTTCTGTGATACCGATCAGAGCTCTGTCACTCTTTTGGCACGCGCATTCTCAGAGTGCCTGGATTCCTACAACTTCGCGGATGCCTATAAATATTACCGCAACTTACCTTACCTTGGATCTCCTGGTTACACTGGCGCCATTACTGCATGGTGCATAGGGGTCTCGTCGGACCCGAGAGTGCAAGCACAGGTGCAGACTGATGAAGTTCCCCTGCAATCAGACTGCACATTGACACAATACGGGATGGGTAAGCCTGGAATGTGGGACCCTGGAGGACGCTCTTTTGTTGTGAAAGCGGTGCAGATTCTTAGCATGCTCTGCAGGGAAGGCTAAGATACTTGGATAACAATAATGGTCTTGATATTAGACCCACTTCAGTCTGCATAATAGCATCCATATGATGTGAGTGGTGGCCACATATATGTACTAACTGCTTAATTCTTACAGTCACTACTATTGGATAACTCTGGACAAGTGCTGGCTAATATGACACTGAATTTTGAATTAACATTGGGACATGTGCTTATGTCCTCTAAGAACGTTACAGATTGGTGGCAGATGTGTGACAAATCGTTGGGGTATTGGATGTATTGCATATTCCAGCTGTTGTTCCTCTAACACAGTTGGAGTGTTTTCAAGTGGCAGAGGTCCCTGTTAGGGAGAATCTCCCAGTATATTGGGGTCTCCCCTCTACCAAAATTATATCTATAGGAGCCTGCCAACACCCTCATATATAGCATTTTAATGATAACACTGTTATTCTTCATGTCTATGAATGTTTGGTCTGTATGTTGAATACTCACTGAGTTATATTTTCTCAAGTCTAAATAATCTAGTGTAACATAAGGTGTTCTTCTTGGCATCCTATTCTTATGGCCATATTGTAGTCACACACACTCAGGTTATTATCTCTCATCCCATTGTGTGATTTACTTATGTACCCACGTGACAAGGTTTGAGAGATCTATTAGGCTTTCATAGACACATATGTAACTGCATAATTGTGTATCTAGGATCTTTATGTGTATTATTACACTGTATGTTTTGTTACGCCTAATATTCCATATACCTCAATAATCCCCTTCACATATAATTTTGACAAGAGCTACCCCTACTTATTTGTTACCCTTCGCCTTTTCTGCATTTTACAATATCTTAAGTGTACAAGCTCACTTTGTTATCTAACATACCTCCATATACAAATATGGTCACACGTTACTGCTATACCTATTATGGGGAAAATATTACATTCTACAACTGTTCTGTTTTATAATTTCTGAATGTTCATAGCCAAATGTGATTATTCGTTACTACTTGCAATGTTTTTAAGCTAGCAACTGTTAATGAGAGTCCAGAAGGTTTATAATGCATGAATATGTTCTGTCCATGATATTGATACTATGTTTAGGAGGGATCATGACCACCCAGGTACACTGTTGCTTGCTGTGCTGTGGGTAGTAAATAATTATAGTTCCTTCTACAAACTAACTATATGAGCCGGCTGGTAGGTTTGCTTTTGATGGGGCAATGGCATGTCATATTGTTCTTATAGCCTATAGTAAATGAATATAGTGGACTTATTATTAGATTTATTCTTATGAGGCTTCTGATATGCACCATACTCTTATTTGGGAGTCCACATAGTAGGTTAAGTGTGTTTTTATGTAACCCCATGGCTATACGTTAACATCCCTCTAGACTCCATATAGCCCTAAAAATGTCATAACTTCCCTCTTGTGGTATGACCTTAGCAGTATATTACGGAAGCCACCTGCGGCCGAGGTGGCTTGATATAGGATTTCCTGTTTCATTCCTGCTACAGAGGTGGACTCTAACTTATGGGCTAACACAGATGGGATTCTCTGCTCATTTAAGTAGTTAATGATCAGGGTTTATGTCCAAATACTAGACCTTTTTGGCTTGAGTGGCTCCCTATGTGGACAGGAGGCCTACTGTACCTTTAATACCCTGACCTTTATATAATATAGTTGGACTTTATATTATACTCCCCGTCCCCCATGTTTCAACTTTCGGCAACGTTTGTTGGCTGTTTAAAATTGTACTCTACAATCGCAAACATATTTTTAGGACATCTAGTCACTTTTTGTATATATCTTTAGGTCTAGTCACTCAAGACCTGTCTAGGTACTGCAGTTAATTCTTTTCCAACATGCAGGCCTCATACTTATAGCGATATGCTACCAGATTAGCGGCCACGATTTTAGAATATTATTGCCTATCTCATATAGTCCTATACCAGGCAGACTTAGTAGGAGAATAATTTAACCACTACAGTTTATGTAGAGTGATACATACAATACTTAAATAGACCCTAAGGAACCACTATATGTAGAGTTTTCTGGGAATATCATTTATAATTATACCCTGGGTGCTCTATGTTCCTCACTATTAATTTAACAAGCAACAGGTTGTTTCATGGCAGCTTAGTCCTTTGATAGTATAAATATAACTCTTATGTACCCCTCGCACTGTATTATCTTGGTATTATATGAGGCTCTGCCCCCCCCATTTCCCCTCCCCCGTCCCACTTAGAACGGCTCTTGGCATTAAGTTTTATTACAGGCCGAGATAATCACAGAGACTAAAGTACACTATTTTTAAACATAACAAGCGGCCTTCACTTCCCTCCTTCCCTTTCCCCTCCTTTTTTTCCTTATTAAGAAGTTATTCGCAGATATAATTTAAAAGGTTGAATCAGGTTAAACTTTCTATATAGAGTTCACCCTTAAATAGGTGGACACATAAGCGGTGTTTATCCGCTACTCATATCACACTGTTATAGGGTGTTTTGAATGTTTTGGCTGATCGGAACAGCCAATAGATTGCGAGCTCAATCTGATTGGCTGATTGAATCAGCCAATCGGATTGAACTTGAATCTGATTGGCTGATTCCATCAGCCAATCAGAATATTCCTACCTTAATTCCGATTGGCTGATAGAATCCTATCAGCCAATCGGAATTCAAGGGACGCCATCTTGGATGACGTCCCTTAAAGGAACCGTCATTCGTCGGGAGACAACGGAAGAAGAGGATGGATCCGCGTCGGCTGCTTCAAGATGGACCCGCTCCGCACCGGATGCAAGAAGATCGAAGATGCCGCTTGGAGAAGATGTTTGCCGGTCCGGATGTCCTCTTCTTGCCGGATAGGAGGAAGACTTTGGAGCCTCTTCTGGACCTCTTCAGCCACCGGATGATGGATTGCCAACCCCCGCTTGGGTTGGATGAAGATTTTGGAGCCAGGACGGATCGGTGATACCTGGATGGTGAAGACAAGGTAGGAAGATCTTCAGGGGCTTAGTGTTAGGTTTATTTAAGGGGGGTTTGGGTTAGATTAGGGGTATGTGGGTGGTGGGTTGTAATGTTGGGGGGGGGGTATTGTATGTTTTTTTTTACAGGCAAAAGAGCTGATTTTCTTGGGGCATGCCCCGCAAAGGGCCCTGTTCAGGGCTGGTAAGGTAAAAGAGCTTTTAAATTTATTAATTTAGAATAGGGTAGGGCATTTTGTTATTTTGGGGGTCTTTGTTATTTTATTAGGGGGCTTAGAGTAGGTGTAATTAGTTTAAAATTGTTGTAATATTTTTCTTATGTTTGTAAATATTTTTTTATTTTTTGTAACTTAGTTCTTTTTTATTTTTTGTACTTTAGTTAGTTTATGTAATTGTAGTTATGTGTAGCAATTGTATTTAATTTATTTATTGATAGTGTAGTGTTAGGTTAATTGTAGGTAATTGTAGGTATTTTATTTAATTAATTTATTGATAGGGTAGTGTTAGGTTTAATTATAACTTAGGTTAGGATTTATTTTACAGGTAAATTTGTTATTATTTTAACTAGGTAACTATTAAATAGTTCTTAACTATTTAATAGCTATTGTACCTGGTTAAAATAATTACAAAGTTGCCTGTAAAATAAATATAAATCCTAAAATAGCTATAATATAATTATAATTTATATTGTAGCTATATTAGGGTTTATTTTACAGGTAAGTATTTAGCTTTAAATAGGAATAAGTTATTTAATAAGAGTTAATTAATTTCGTTAGATTTAAATTATATTTAACTTAGGGGGGTGTTAGTGTTAGGGTTAGACTTAGCTTTAGGGGTTAATACATTTATTAGAATAGCGGTGAGGTCCGGTCGGCAGATTAGGGGTTAATAATTGAAGTTAGGTGTCGGCGATGTTAGGGAGGGCAGATTAGGGGTTAATACTATTTATGATAGGGTTAGTGAGGCGGATTAGGGGTTAATTACTTTATTATAGTAGCGCTCAGGTCCGCTCGGCAGATTAGGGGTTAATAAGTGTAGGCAGGTGTCGGCGACGTTGAGGGGGGCAGATTAGGGGTTAATAAATATAATACATGGGTCGGCGGTGTTAGGGGCAGCAGATTAGGGGTACATAGGGATAATGTAAGTTGCGGCGGTTTACGGAGCGGAAGATTAGGGGTTAATAATATAATGCAGGGGTTAGCGATAGCGGGGGCGGCAGATTAGGGGTTAATATGTGTAAGGTTAGGGGTGTTTAGACTCGGGGTACATGTTAGGGTGTTAGGTGCAGACGTAGGAAGTGTTTCCCCATAGGAAACAATGGGGCTGCGTTAAGAGCTGAACGCTGCTTTTTTGCAGGTGTTAGGTTTTTTTTCAGCTCAAACAGCCCCATTGTTTCCTATGGGAGAATCGTGCACGAGCACGTTTTTGAGGCTGGCCGCGTCCGTAAGCAACTCTGGTATCGAGAGTTGCATTTGCGGTAAAAATGCTCTACGCTCCTTTTTTGGAGCCTAACGCAGCATTTGTTTGAACTCTCGATACCAGAGTTCATTTTATGGTGCGGCCAGAAAAAAGCCCGCGGAGCGTTAACAGCCCTTCTACCGCCAAACTCCAAATCTAGGCCTAAATGTAAAAGAGGTGAATGTGACTTATGATTCAAATACTCTGTACTCAAATAAAGTGTCCTTGACTCTCCCTCTTTATGGTAAATGAGGGGGAGGTGGTATCCGAGATGTTAGTTATATTTCATATAGATAAATGATATGTCATGAGTGAATACATACTATAATTCTACGAAATATGTATTGTATTTGTTAATTGCATGTTGTTGAAACACCTCAATAAAAAAATCTTGATTCAAAAAAAAAAAAAACAACTTTTCTTCCTTGGTCAAACCTATCACATGACATGACATGACCCGTAAAGAGAATGATCAACTCCATTGGTCACCTACTGCCATTAAGGCCTTTGATAGTCTTAAGACTGCCTTTGGTGCTGCTCCAGCCTCCAGTTCTGGCTCATCCTAACCCTGTCCCGCCTTTCATTCTTGAGGTCGATGCATCTGAGACTGGAGTAGGTGCCCTCTAGTCTCAACATCCTACACCTGACGGTTCCTTGCATCCGAGTGGTTTCTTCTCTAAGAAATTGTCTCCAGCGGAGTGCAATTATGAAATTGGTGACAGGGAATTATTGGCAATAATTTTGGCACTCAAGGAATAGAGGAATCTTCTCGAGGGTACTAGCGTGCCAGTGCTAATTCTTACTGACCACAAGAATTTAACTTATCTATCTGAAGCAAAACGTTTGTCACCGCGACAGGCCAGATGGGCGCTATTTTTGTCTCAGTTTAATTATGTGATCTCCTACCTGCCTGGTAGTAAGAATGTTAGGGCTGATGCCCTCTCTCACAATTTTCACCTCTGTCCAAGGAGGAGTCTGTACCCACTCCAGTTATACCTCCTCACCATATTTTGGCTACCATACGTACTAATTTGACTTCTCCCTTGGGGGAGGAGATCCTGGCTGCACAAACCAATGCACCTCCTGAGAAACCTAGTGGTAAGTGTTTTGTTCCTGAGAATCTTCAAACTAAACTTTTGTACACTTACCACTATCCTAAAGCCGCAGGTCACCCAGGCAAGAACCAAATGATTTTGTCTGTCACTCGACAATTCTGGTGGCCAGGTCTTCGTTCTGATGTTGCTGTGTATGTTGCCTCCTGCTCAGTTTGTGCACAGAATAAGACTCCTTGATGTCTTCCTGTGGGTCTTCTTCAACCTATTGCTAATGGTGAGCGTCCTTGGACAGATCTTTCCATTAACATCATTGTCAAGCTCCCTGTTTCCGATGGCAATACTGTTATCCTTATGGTGGTTGACCGTTTTTCTAAAATGTCACATTGCATTCCCTTGAAGAAGTTGCCTACTGCTCAGGAGTTTGCTTCAATTTTTGCCTGGGAGGTCTTCCGTTTACATGGGTTACCCAAGGAAATAGTGTCAGACCGGGGTAGCCAGTTTGTCTCCAGATTTTGGAATTCCTTTTCTGCTCAAATGGGGATCCAGCTTTCCTTCTCCTCGGCATATCACCCTCAATCCAATGGGGCTGCGGAACAGTCTAATCAAGCTCTGGAACAGTTCCTCTGTTGCTATGTCTTAGATCACCACAATAATTGGTCTGAACTGTTACCTTGGGCAGAGTTTGCTCGAAATAGTGCTATTAATGCTTCCTCCAACTTATCCCCATTCATGGTGAATTAAGGGTTTAAACTATACTTGTTGCCTGATTCATTCATGTCTCAGGGTATTTCGGCTTTGGAGGAGCATCTCTGGCAACTCCGTTCCATGTGGGTGCAGATTCAGGATTGCCTTCATCATTCTATGCAGCGCCAAAAGTTCCAGGCTGATCATAGGCGTCTGCCCGCGCCTTCCTACCAAGTTGGTGAGAGAGTTTGGCTGTCCTCCTGCAACTTGAACCTTCGTGTGCCTTCCAATAAATTGGCTCCCCGTTATGTTGGTCCTTTTCGAATACTCAGACTGGTCAATCCTGTGGCCTACGCTCTTGACCTTCCTCCTGCAATGCGCATCTCTAATGTTTTTCATTTCTCCCTCTTGAAACCATTGGTTTGTAATTGGTTTACCACTGTGTTGCCTCGTCCCCGTCCTATCTTTGTTGACAACCATGAGGAGTATGTGGCCAGCAGCATTATTGACTCTCGTATGTCCAGGGGCTGCGTACAGTATTTGGTTCACTCGAGGAGTGTTCATGGGTTCCCTCTTCTGATGTTCATGCTCCCGCCCTCCTACGTGCCTTCAATGCCCGTTTCCTCAATAAGCCTTTTGTCCTCCCGCGGGGGAGGAGTCGTTGAGGGAAGGGTACTGTTAGGGTTTTTCCCTGCTTTATTTTCCATGTGCTGCTGGCAGCCATTTTACTCACCTCTCTTGCTGAGTCTGGTGCATACTGTGTGATGCTGCACTTCCTTTTTTTTATACTGTGTCATTTCCTGCACTTCCTTTTATCGCCAGACTGGTGTACATCATCTGTGTGAGACAGGATGCAGTCTCAGAATTGTGATGTCATCACTTATTATTTAAAGGGCCTCTGTTCAGTATGCTTTGCCCTTGCGTTGTCTCAGACCTGTTTGTGAGAGCTCCTGTGTATTACCTGGCTGTCTAACTTCCCTCCTGGTTCCTGATCCCTGGCTTGTTCCTGACTCTGCTGTTCTCCTTGTTCCTGACTCGGCTCGTCTGACTATTCACTTTGGCTCCTGACTTGGCTCATCTGAGTACCAGCTCTGGTTTTGATTCCTGGCTTGTTATTTGACTTGTGGACTTTTTAATTATTTTTTGCTATTAATAAAGGTGTGATTATTTTTGCACTTCTCGTCTCAGTCTGATTCCTGGCATCCTGACAGAATGTTTCATTGTTCTGTGTGGATGTGAAAGTAGGACTCTTTTTTTGTATAACCACAGCCTTTTCATGGCATGTGTCCGCATCTATAGTAACCTTTTGATGATGACAACCAATTTATTCTAGTGTTGGTAACTTTGTCAAATGTATTTTTTGTCATGTCTCCTATTGCTCTTCTGGCTACGTATCTGATTCCTTTTTCGATGTTGTTTCTTAAAGTTATATCACCATTCAGAACTGGTAAATATTTTTTATTGTATTGTTAATCTGATAGAATTGATTACTGTATTTGGTAATAAACTGTATTGTCCCTGAATATGTTTTTTTGATTTTGCTAATTTTTCTTTTTTCTGTGTTGGTTGTTATTCTCTAATAATGTTGTTCTATCTATTCTGCTCACTGAGTGTTCAATTTTTTTGAATGTAGATTTGTTGTATCCCCTTTTAGATAGCCTTTGGGTTAGATCATTTGCATGTGTTCTCGATAGATCTAGTGTTGTGCAATTCCTTCATAATCGTAGTTATTGGCCTTTCGTGATACCTTTACTCATGTGTGGGGCATGGCAGGAATCTGCTTTCAGAATGATGTTCCTGAACATAGGCTTTCTATAATTAGCAGTAACAATGTTCATTTGGTCATCAATTCCTAGTTGTAAGTCCAGATACTTTATGGTAGTTTCACTTGTTTTATAATGATAGGTTGAGGTTGTTGTTGTTAAAGTTTTCTATTAGGTCTGGAATTGATGAAATTTCCCTGTCTTCATAGATGATTATTAAATCATCTATAAATTGTCCATATACTCTTATATTTTGCCTTTGAGGGAAGTCCTCTCCAAATATGTGTTTCATTTAAAAAAATCCCATATAAATGTTCGCATATGTGGGGGCAAATTTTGCCCCATGGCTGTTCCACATCATTGGAGATAATAGCTCCCCTCAAAGGCAAAATATATATAATATATATTTATGTGTAAGCAAAAAAATAGTTCTATTATGAAATGAATGAACCTGTCTGGGTAAGTGGTATAGCGCTGTAGCATCAAGCCTTTGTTTGTGAAGGATGCTAGAGTACAAGGAAGACACATCTACTGTCAGACATATATATATAATTTTTTTGCCAATGTATATCATTTAAGTTTTGAATAAGATGTGTGCTGTCTCTTATGTAGCCTGGTAATGATTTGATGATTGGTTGTAGGACATTGTCTAACCAATATCCTACCTTTTCACATAGAGACCCTACGCTGGCCACTATTGGCCTTCCTGGTGGTTTTGCCAGAGTTTTATGTATCTTTGAAACTATTCGAAAGGTTGGAATTCTTGGGTGTTGTACACTACAGTGTTGTACTAGTTCATGTGTAATTAACCCTTCTTTTTCCGCTGTGTCAAGTAGTGAAAATAGTTCTCTTTTAAAAGATTATGGGGGGTTATATGTTAGTTTTTGATAGGTGTTGGTGTCTGATAATTGTGTAATAGCTTCTTGCCTGTAGTCTGTGCTATATAAGATGACTATTGCCCCACCCTTGTATGCAGAAGTTATAGTTATGTCCTGATTCTCTTTTAGTTGTTGTAGCGCCCTTCTTTCATTAACTGTTAAGTTATCATTTGTTATACCAGGAGTGTCTTTAAGATTCTTATGTAGCTCTATCAGATCTTGTTCTATGAGACTTTTGAACATTTCTATCGGTTCACTTCTACTATGAACCGGGTAAAAGTGTGACTTATTTGTGACGATCTTGGGGATTGCATTTTGTGTGCTAGTGTTTCTTAAGGTTGGTTCTTGCAATGTGATCAGATTGTTCAAATCCAACAAATCTGTTAATTGTATCCCTATAGAAGTGTGGGTTTCTTGTATTGTGTGCTGTAAATGTGAAACATTGCATGTGTTTGATGCTGTTTGTGATGCAAAATGCTTTTTTAAGGTTATTTTTCTCACCAGTGCATTAATATCTAATATGGTAATGAACAAATCGAAATTGGTGGATGGTGCAAAAGATAATTCTTTATTAAGTACACTTAATGGTAATGTAATGGTGTGTCAGACAAATCGAATACTGCTCCTATTTCTTTGTTGCTTGTTTCTTCACTCTGCTTGGGTACCTAAAATGTTGATCCTTTTTTGGGGTACTACTATTTAAAAGGTGTCTGTAACTAGTGATGTTAGACTGGTTCTCCCTGCAGAGGTGGCTGGACTTTCTAGTTCCTCACTAGACTTTGATGTGTTGTCTTCTTGTGTGTCTTCTATTTGATGAGTAGACCCTGTGTTGTCTTTGTCTATACTAGAGAAAGTTACTCATTTAGTATTATGTTTGTTATAAGATTTATTCTTTCTCTTTTTTTCTTTTTCTTGTTTATTGGTTTTAGTTCCTCTCTGGGATTTGCTTTTTTGCCAAGAGTATACTATATCTAGTTCGTAGTCTTCGGCATCTCTTTGGTATTTGCTGACTTTCCTTTTTAGATAAAGTGGCTATGGTGTTCATAGTTTCTCTGAATTGTTTGTTGTAATCCCTATACCTGGGTATGTCTTCAAAGGGCTTGAGAGTAGTCAAAAAACCATCTATTTCTGTTAGTGATATGTCCCTTTCTTGTTTTTTGTGTCTCAGTAATGGTTTCATTAGAATAATGGAACAATAAGTTAGGTTTTCATTCCATTCTTGCATAAATTCCAGTATGTTTAGTGCAAACAATGGATATCTTTTTATTCTCAAGCCACTTGGAACTCTATTCTCTTTAATATACAGTTCTAGGAACTCAATGTCCCACCACAGATTTGATTCTCTATATTTCTTTTTCTCTAAATTAGAGATGTTAATTAAGTCCCCTTCAACTAGATTATCTACAGTTGGGAGATTACCTTTGAGAGCTGTGTTCATTGTGTGCTTTTTTATATCTATATCTATTACCCATGCAGGATTGTATCCTTCTGCCATAATAAGCAAATGTCAGTTTCCAGTGAACTGACAATTTTGATACTCTCAAGCACTGCTAACAAAGTATAATAGTGTTCATTATGTTGATTATATAAAGCTTACAGCAGAAAAGGTGAGAAAATATTTGATTACACTCAAAAATCTTAGCACCAATTACCCTTGTTGCTAATCGTTAATAGCACTTGTTATAGTATATCTCAACATTGCAGACCGATTGTGCAATGTTAAATGCGGGCATCAAATTGCTACCCACTTTCTGTGATCACAGGCAGACGGGTTCGCGGAAGCAAACCTTGTCCGCCTGGGCTTTGATAAATGGGGCCCTTTATTTCAATATATTTTAAATGTGTTTTGTTCTGCATATTTTTAAGCATTAACACCAGATCTCCAAAAATACTAAATTCTTTAGTTCTATTATTTCTTGCTGACGAGAGCAACACTTAACTTATCTTGAAATATAAGTGAAAATAGTGTTCCCTGCTCTATCTATTAAAAGTATAGGGCACACTAAAAAATGTCTCATGGTCATGAATGCTTGTTCCAGTTTACAAGTTCAATGTGTTCTCATCATAGCTAGCAAGAATAACGTAAGCTAATACTTATGGCAGACCATAAGAAAACAGAAAACTTTATTAACATATTCCTGACTAACACAACATCCGTGCCTGACTGCTGACAGATTGCTGTTCCCTAATCTGTTTTATACAACATCAGTGTTAACAGATAAGACCAAATGGGCCGAATTATCAAGGGACAAATTGCCCTGAATACCCCTGTTTCTGTGCGAGCCTTCAGGCTCACTGGAAAGAGGAGTTAAGAAGCAGCGGTCTTAAGACTGCTGCTCCTTAACTCATACGCTGCCTCTGAGGCTGTGGACATTAATCCGCCCGATTGAATATGATCGGGTTGATTGACACCCCCTGCTAGCGCCCGATTGGCCACAAATCTGCAGGGGGCGGCATTGCACAAGCAGCTCCCCAGAGCTGCTTGTGCAATGATAAATGCCGACAGCGTATGCTGTTGGCATTTATCGATATCTGGTGGACATGATCGCTACATTGGATCATATCCACCAGACAGATAATAAATCAGCCCCTAAGTGTACAGGAATTACCTAATAAAAACATTTCTTGGCTTTAAAATGTAAGCCAGAATATACTAGCTCACTTATAGTAAGCAAACTTCCTTTTTTGTAAGAAAAACAAAGAATCAAACAACCAAATAAACCAGTGTGTGTAAAAAATAAATTTCAAGTGTTGTTTTAAACTATCATTTCTGGCCACTATTAGGGGTTGAAAGGTGTCACTGGAGTCAGGGGCCCAGTGGGCCAGGGGGCCTTGCACCCCAGGCTGAGCTAACACTCTTGCCAAGAGTCTGGGACACTTTTTTTGGGACACATTTTTTCTTAATTGTGGCAGAGTGAGCTACTATAGAACGCAAGGCAGGTGGCCTGGGCCCCAAAGCCAAGCTAACAAAGGTGCTATGCAGCCCCCATAGCCATGGGCCTTGAACATTTTATTTTCTAAATTTCAACAGAGCACACTACTATAGAATGCAGAGATTCCAGGTCGCACTAACATAGGTGCATTTCAGCCCCATCATTTCCGTAGTGTGCCAGCCTCCAGGGACCTGGGACACTTTTTTTTATTGCAGCAGAATGCACTATAAGTGAGAGTTGCCAGGTGTCTGGTATTTGACCCAACAGTCCGTTTTTTGAGCTGTCTGCCTGGTTAAGTCTGTAGTAAAAAATCGGACAGTTTTTTTAATTTAGTGCACTGTTTTTCAATAATTCCCTGTAATACCGTCTATAGGATTTTATCCCCCTTTTGTTCAGGGAGATTGTATGGGGTTAAATGTAGGGAACTGCTGCAAGAGCCATGTCACTCACATACAGCTATCAGAGACATAACACCTAACATGTCTAAGTCAGTGCTGCTGAGGAGCAGCCTCTTCAAAGTTTGCGCAGAGAGAGACAATAAACAGACAATAGACACTTTCGATCATCGTGGTCTATATGAGATACATTATAATCTAAAGTTTATCCTGAAATAGGTTTTTAATTATGTAGCATGAGGCTGTATATTCATGGCTGTAATGCTGGGCTTTTTTTTGGAAAATTAATTCCATTAATCTATTCACAATCTCATGTCTCTGTCAGATTATAAATCAGATTACAGGTGGAGCAGTATTTTGCACTTCCGCTATAGTGATAACTCTGCTAGAATTAAGCTTTTCCCGCTAGTTGGGTTGAGTTGGTATTACAAGTTTAAACCTGACTAGCACAAAAACCCAAAGTTTGAATACCACGTGCGTGTTCACGTATTCCCACATATAAATCAATGGAGAAAAAAAAGTGAGAAAAAACACCCCCTCTCACGCTAACACCATCTCATATTCTCATTTAGTGCTAACCTGACATGGAAATATGAATATTTCATATTCCAATGTTATTTACGTAACGTAATATGTTCTATTTATTCATAAATAAATATTTATATATATATATATATATATATATATATATATACAAATATATATTTATAATTATGTATAGGTATAGATACATATATATATATATAGATATATATATATATATATATATATATATGGACAAAAAAGTAGAATACACCAACACTAAATGACGGTGTAAGCTATTTATATATGAAAGCGCAAAACTGAAAAAGGTATATACCACAACAAAACAAAATTATAATATTCTCATAATGTAAAAGGAATCAATTGTGACTGATAACATGAGAAAGTGTAAAAAAATGGCTTCCAAGAGGCAATGAAACAGAAAGGGTGAGTAACCTTTTCCAAGAAACTCAAGCATAAAATGTGAAGGAAGGGGTAACTGTTCAAATACCTCAGCGCTAAAATATAATACTAAAAATAAAATGACTAATTAATAGTAAATAGTGATGTATATAAGTACTCTATAACCAGAAATAAAATACATAAAAATATAAATAAATATATATGTATGTTTGTGCAAACTTTTGGTCTATAGAGGATAATAAAAGAAAGAACAAGAATGTATGTATCTATAAACTAATACTAAACATGCTATAAACATATATCCATTAACTATCAATTAATATTGAGAATTAGCAAACACATAGTTCATGAGAATAACGATAACAGTATAATCCCATAAGTGATTTGACAGTTCATATGTGGATCAATAAAATTCTTCAGGTCAAAACAAATCCCTGTTGGATGTTCACTTACTGAAAATAACCTTAATCCTATGAGGTAAGGTGGGCACAAATGAGTAGATTAAAGCTGTTTTCAAAGGCAAATCTGGTACTCAATATCTTCTATCTTTGATAATTTGTATCTTTTAGAAGCCGACCAGGTACTTCAATGATATGGTAGTTGGTTGTAGATATTCGTCATTCGGATACAAAAGTTACTAATGGATCCCAGATAAGATGTTTTTCATACAGGATTAACATGTATGCAAGACAAAAAATCAAAACATTGATAATAGTGCAACTCCGTTTTAATGGAGACAAAAAAGACACATATATAGACAGATCAAGATACACTTACAAACTGAGACCTCAATGGAATGAGGTAACAGATAAGCGGTTATACACACAGGCAGTTCACAACGATAGCCAATAGCCACCGGAAGCGGCAGTGTAAACGATAACAACAGCAGCGGGTATAGCTTGTCAAAAGAGCAAAGATACGACTGAAAGTTTGTACTGATTAGTAAATTAGTAAATAACCTGACGCGTTTCGAAGGGAATTAAAAAATAAACCCCTCTTTATCACAGAGGGCATTGCAATCAACCTCTTCACCCAGACCTCTTGACCAGAAAATCCTATAATCGTGTAGCCTCTACTTTTCTAGAATGTCAGAGAAGCTTTGTAGTCAAGAAAGAGGAAACCAACAAAAAATATCCAACTTCCATGATTTATCCTTAGTAATAAGGGAGTAGATTTGGCTCTATCTCTTCACTTAACTCAGCACCCTTCCGGACGTTGGGTTTAGTTCATAATAAGTTATTAGCCAGCTAAGATTCTATCTTGCTCACTGGGAGCAAGATAGATTGGGGACAATTTAACAATCTGTCAATCAGCCCCAATGCCTCTGTTTCCGAGCAAGCCTTCAGACTCACGAGAAACAGGAGTTAAGAAGCAGCGGTGTTAAGACCGCTGCTCCTTAACTTGTACTCCTCCTCTGAGGCTGCAGACGTCAATCCACCCGATCGGTACGATCGGGTTGATTGACACCGCCTTCTAGCGGCCGATTGGCCGCGAATCTGCAGGGGGCGGCATTGCACAAGCAGTTCACCAGAACTGCTTTTGCAATGATAAATGCTGACAGCGTATGCTGTCTGCATTCAGTGATGTCTGGCATTCAGCGGATAATGGCTGCAAGACATTGATAAATCTGCCCCATTGTCTTTAACTGAGCTACTCACATTCCCAGACTTTTAAATTATATACACTATATATATATATATGTACTTAGCAACAGATTACTCAGCCTTATTCAGACCAGTCCAGGTCTAATGCAGGTAAGAAAGAGAAAGTATATATGTATAAATTCACTTGGACGTAGCTGTGAGATAATTAATACTGAACCATATCTTCACCCAGACTAGTTAACTACAAGTATTGCACGTTAATATTTTCCGAGATAATAAAAATAACATATGCTCAAAGGAAAGATAGTTCTTATCTTGATCCAGAGAGATAGCTTTGTTCTGATGTTCTCCGGCCCACACTGTAGTAATCTTTGTAATCCAGATATGAGTATCAGAAGTGGTGCCCCTGCTATGAGGTAATAAGCTTGTTAGAGACTTTGGTGAAGAGATGGATTCTCTCGATATAATCCACTGCTTGTAGAGATCCATTAGACAGGAGCCTTTTTTTAATATTTTGCCCAAGTATGTAATCTTGTGACTTTCTTGCTGGGCAGCTTAAATAATTAGGATTACACACCGTTCGACCGGATCTGGGAGGATCGCCAGTTTGCCAAGTCAGATATTGCTGACCTCCATCCTTGCTCGACTGTTCTGGTCAGCTTCTGGCAGTTAGCCACATCCTACTCAATGTCAGTCGCCACTGCAGTTCTCTTGCGGTTTGTATGTTGCTACCTGTCTTCCCAGCAAGGGTAATTTTTTCCTGGCTCAAGACATGCCAAGGGCCATGAAAGTACGGAGTTTGGTGCTAGAGACAAGCTCTCTCTTTTTCGCGTCCGCTCACAGCACCCGCCCACCAAAAATCTCATTTGAGTAAAGATCAGTAACTTTCTGATGTAACTGGAAAAATAATCTGATTATATTGATTATATTATTCTAAAAATGAAGCCTTTATTTAAAAAAAACATTATTTAGATAGAAGCTCACTGATTTAAATCGTGATTAAAATTTATTTGAATAAAATCAAATCCACCCTGGTGTGAATCTTTTTTTCTTAAATTTAAATTTTCTTAAATTAGCATCAGATATAGGCCAGATTACAAGTTGAGTGCTATTTAATACTCGCACTTGAGCATTAACTGCGCTAGAAATAAGCTAACCCGACGCACGTAAAAAGCCAAAATTACAATATCACGTGTGCAATAACCTATTTTCCCATTGAAGTCTATGGAGCAAAAATAGTGGGAAAAAACCTAACACTATACTCTCATATTCTCAAGTAACTAACCAGACATGAAAATATGAATATTTCACATTCCAATGTTCTTCACATAGCAGAATATGTTCTATTTATTCATACATACATATTTCTACATATATCTGATGGTTCTTTGGTACAATATATTTGTACACACACACACACACACACACACACACACACATACATATATATATATATATATATATATATATATATATATATATATATATATATACACACACATATATATATATATACACACACATGATTATATATAGGTGCAGATATATACAAATATATATCTATTTACATAGAACATATTCTGCTATGTGCAGACCATTGAAATGTGAAATATTTACAGTAAATACGCATTGTAACACTATTAAAAATGAATATTGCACAAATATGATTTTACATGATTTCACCTACTTAACTGCAAATGGCTCCAATGCACTTATATATACTGTATGTCTATATATGCGAAATACATATATACACCTATAAATACATATGTACACACACGCACACACACATATATACCTGTATATACCATCTATCTAATCTATCATCTATTTATCTATTCTATATGTCTATCGTATCTATCATCTTTCTATCTCTATCTAATCTATCTATTTATCTGTCTGTCTATCTATATATTTGTCTCTTCTATATGTTTATATAAATCTATCTATCATACAGTATGTCTATCTATCCTTCCTCTATCTATCCATCAGTCTGTCTGCCGATCAGTCTGTCTATTTATCATCTACAAGTGTAAAACTTTAGCACTAAAAACCTAACAGCGTAGAAAAATATGTTACAAAATAAAACAATATGCACCATCATGTGCTCTATATCAATCTAAATATATAAAAACGGTACATTAATTATGCAAATACAAATAAATAACTATTTCCTTCTATATAAGAGCACAACATGACCAAAGTTATGATCAATTCAATAAAAAGCAGAGTCCTGAAATGCTGATCCCCATCATTATTATATATTCAGCCATCTGGGCTCCTTGTATGAAAAACTAGAAAAAAAAAACCCCACAAGAGGGCGCCAACACAGTGTTTAAAATGGAATACCATAGAACAATTATTCAAAGCTTCAAGATATAAAAACTCTTAAAAGCAGTGGCGCCCAAACGTAACCAGGTTCTCTCCTACAATCACCAGATTATCTGATTTTTTTCAATTCATTCTGGTTACCTCCAGCCAATTAAAGCACTTTTGAAAGTCAAGCTCTAGAAATTTCAATTTTTTTTTAGAATATTCTTAAAGGGACATAAAACCCCAAATTTTTTCTTTCATGATTCAGATAGAGAATACAATTTGAAACAACTTTCCCATTTACTTCTATTATTTAATTTTCTTCCTTCTTTTGTTATCATTTGCTGAAAGGTTTATCTAGGCAAGTTCATGAGCAGCAGAGAAACTAGGTTCTAGCTGTTGATTGGTGGCTGCATATATATATTGAATGTGATTGGATCACCTATGTGTTCATTTAGAAACTAGTAGTGCACTGCTACTCCTTCAACAAATGATAGCAAGAGAATGAAAAAGATTAGATAATAGAAGTAAATTAGAAAGTTGTTTAAAATTGTTTTCTCTATCTGAATCATGAAAGAAAATTTTTGGGTTTCATTTCCCTTTAAATAAATGTCAATATAAATTACAAAGATGTATAAACCAACCAAAATAACACTGTATTGGTTACTATAAAGCTAAAGCATATTAAAATAGGCCGTGCCACAAGTTCCTCATTTGACAAAGACTCTTATTAGGCACATAAGCAAAACTACTGGCTTCAACCCATGACTAATTGCAGCAGGACAAAAAAAGCACCAATCAAAACCAACACAAAAAAAAATAACAAAAAAGTTTCAAAAAAATAATAAACATACAAAAAACACAAGCAAATAGATTCTATATTTATAGCTGGAAGATTCACAAATTTACTCCAAAATACCTTTTAAAAAAAAGGAGAGAGAAAAAAAAATATATTATATAGCTGAATGTCATAGATTTAAGGGATTTAAATAGATTGTACAGTTAAAAACATTAATATATTTTAAAGCTTCCTTTCATTATCAAATGCACTTTCTCATTTGAAGAGCATATAAAGTGTGCTTGTATCTAGAGAACTATATGGCAGAAGATTTGCAAAAATGCTTTCAACAATGCTATAAGATGTGCAAACACTGCTGCCATCTAGTGGCCAAAAGTGTATAATATTGTTAAAAGCATTGCTGCGAAAGCTCTTTTATATAGTGCACCACACATGTGTGCACTCCTGAACCTACCTAAGTATGCTCTACAACTAAGATTACCAAGAGAAAATAGTAAATTTGATAATGAAAGTTAACTAGAAAGTTTTTTTTTCAAGTAACCATAACGATATACCTGAATACACTGACAATTGTTAGAATTAGCCAAAGCAATGATATCACGTTACTGCATTTAGCATATATATATATATATATATATATATATATATATATCCTATTATATAAAAGGCCAAGTGTGTTTGTCCTTAGCTGTCATGTGCAGTAGAAACTGCGCAAGGACAAACACACCTGGCCTTCAAGAAGACTGACCTGGCTGGCATCTGGGACGACCGTGTGTGATGGGGGCAGGGTCGGCCGGGCGTGATGTGGGCAGGGCTGGACGGGACCGGGTGTTTTGTGGACAGGGCTGGGCGGGGCCGGGTGTGACGTGGGCAGGGTTGGGTGTGGCATGGGCTTGGCCGGACAGGGCCGGGCGGATGTCAGAGAGAGAGAGAGCTCAAAAAAAGAGTGGGGAATGGGATAGAGAGAGAGCTCAAAAAAGAGGGGGATAGAGGGAACAAAAGAGGGTGATAGAGAGAGCAAAAGAGAGGGGGAGGGAATGGGAGAGAGCAAAAGAGGGGAGATAGAGAGAGCAAAAGAGAGACAGCAAAAGAGAGGGGGGGAAAGGGGAGAAAGAGCAAAAGAGAGGAGAGAGAGAGCAAAAGAGGAGAGAGAAAGAGAGCGCAAAAGAGGGGGGAAGAGAGGGAGGAGAGAGAGCAAAAGAGATGGGAGAGAGAGCAAAAGAGAGGAGGGAGAGAGAGGACAAAAGAGAGGGGGAGAGCACAACAGACAGGGGAGAGAGAGGGCAAAAGGAAGGGGGAAAGAGAGGGGAGAGACAGAGAAGGAGAGAAAAAGAGAGGGGAGAGAGCAAAAGAGCGGGTGAGAGAGAGCATAAGAGAGGGGGGAGAGAGAGCAAAAGAGAGGGCGAGAGAGACGGCAAAAGTTGGGGGAAAGAGAGAAAATAAAGGGGAGAGAGAGAGAGCAAAAGAGGGGAGAGAGAGAGCAAAAGAGAGGGGGGATAGAGAGAGAGCAAAAGACAGGGAGAGAGACAGCAAAAGAGAGGGGGGAGCAAAAGAAAGGGAGAGAGAGAGCAAAAGA
Source organism: Bombina bombina (assembly GCF_027579735.1). Classification (NCBI taxonomy): domain Eukaryota; kingdom Metazoa; phylum Chordata; class Amphibia; order Anura; family Bombinatoridae; genus Bombina; species Bombina bombina. The sequence continues at coordinate 66,934,640 of NC_069509.1, forward strand.
GAGGGAGAGAGACAGCAAAAGAGAGGGGGAGAGAGAGCAAAAGAGAGGGGAGAGAAAGAGCAAAAGAGAGGGGAGAGAGAGAGCGCAAAAGAGAGGGGGGAAAGAGAGGGGAGAGAGAGAGTGCAAAAGAGAGGGGAGAGAGAGTGAGCAAAAGTGAGGGGGAGAGAGAGAGCATTAGAGAGGGGGGAGAGAAAGAGCAAAAGAGAGGGGAGAAAAAGAGCAAAAGAGAGGGGGAGAAAAAGAGCAAAAGCGAGGGGGAGAGAGACAGCAAAAGAGAGGGGGAAAGAGAGGAAAAGAAAGGGGAGAGAGAGAGAGAGCAAAAGAGGCGGATAGAGAGAACAAAAGAGAGGGGGGGAGAGAGAGGGCAAAAGAGAGGGGGAGAGAGAGAGAGAGTGAGAGAGAGAGCAAAAAAGGGGGAATAGAGACAGCAAAAGACAGGGAGAGAGACAGCAAAAGAGAGGGGGAGAGAACAAAAGAGAGGGAGAGAGAACAAAAGAAAGGGGGGAGAGAGAGAGCAAAAGAGGGGGAGAGAGAGCAAGAGCAAAAGAGAGGGCGGATAGCGCAAAAGAGAGGGGGAGAGAGCACAAAAGAGAGGGAGGAAAAGAGAGGGGGGAGAGAGTAAAAGAGAGAGGGGAGAGAGACAGCGCGCAAAATAGAGAGGGGGAGATAGAGAGCAGAAGAGGGGGAGAGAGAGAGAGCAAAATAGAGGGGGGAGAGAGAGCAAGGGGTGGAAGCGCTGTACTGCAAAAAATGGCCCGTGTACATGGACTTTAGGACTAGTATATATATATTTGTGTGTGTGTGGTTAAATTATAATTGTATCAATATAAATGCATACGTATTCATGTATAATATGAATGTCAAATGCAGAATTCTTTTTATTATATTGTTTGTTTTTTGGCAACTTTAGACATAATAATGTCACTTGGGTACTGAGGGAGTATTGTATTGTGGTGGGATTAAGGGTTTTTAGTAGGGGAAGGACAGGACCAGTGGCAGTTCTATGGGGGTGCTGGGGGGTTTATGCACATGTAGAACTTGGGTTGAACTGTGATGTTCTCTATATATTATGTTTGCTGTGTCTTTCAACTTTTTCACCATATTTATTAGCCCACCCCCAAATATTAAAGGGAAATTAAACCCACATTTTTCTTTCATGATTTAGAAAGAGAATGCAATTTTAAACATCTTTCTAATTTACTGCTATTATCTAATTTGTTTTATTCTCTTGATATTCTTTGCTGAAAAGCATATCTAGATATGCTCAGTAGTTGCTGATTGGTTGCTGCACATAGAAGCCTTGTGTGATTGGCTCACCCATGTGCATTGCTTTTTCTTCAACTAAGGATATCTAAAAAATGAAGCAAAATAAATAATAGAAGTAAATTGTAATGTTGTTTACATTTGTATTCTCTATCTGAATCATGAAAAAAAGATTTTGGGTTTAGTGGCCCTTTAAGTTCCTGAATTGCCATTTGGTTAGCCATATTTCTGATAGAATGTATTACTTTGGGGTGTTAAAATCAACAGAGAAACACTTATTTGTAATCGTCTAAATTTAATTTAAGGCTGCTCTGAGACTGGTTTAAGAAATTCACGGCTAGATTACGAGTTGTGCGTTAGGCTTAAAAAGCAGCGTTAGCCGGTCCTAACGCTGCTTTTTAACGGCCGCTGGTATTACGAGTCTTGCAGATACAGGCTCAGCGCTCACTTTTTTGGCCAGACTTGGAAATACCGCAAATCCACTTACGTAAATTGCTTATCCTCTTTTTACAATGGGACTTCCATAGCGCCGGTATTACGAGTCTGCCAAAAAGTGAGCGGTAGACCCTCTCCTGTCAAGACTGGTACTGCATTTTAAAGTCAGTAGTTAAACGCCGTAGCATAAAACTCTTAACTAAAGTGCTAAAAAGTACACTAACACCCATAAACTACCTATTAACCCCTAAACCAAGGCCCTCCCGCATCGCAAACACTATAAAAAATGTTTTAACCCCTAATCTGCCGAACCGGAAATCGCTGCCACTATAATATATATATTAACCCCTAAAACCGCTGCACTCCCGCATCGCAAACACTAGTTAAATAGTATTAACCCCTAATCTTCCGTCCCTAACATCGCTTACACCTACCTACATTTATTAACCCCTAATCTGCCGTCCCCAACGTCGCCGCCACTATATTAAAGTTATTAACCCCTAAATCTAAGTCTAACCCTAACCCTAACACCCCCTAACTTAAATATAATTTAAATAAATCTAAATAAATATTCCTATCATTAACTAAATAATTCTTATTTAAAACTAAATACTTACCTATAAAATAAACCCTAAGCTAGCTATAATATAACTAATAGTTACATTGTAGCTAGCTTAGGGTTTATTTTATTTTTTACAGGCAAGTTTGTATTTATTTTAACTAGGAAGAATAGTTACTAAATAGTTATTAACTATTTTATAACTACCTAGTTAAAATAAATACAAAAGTACCTGTAAAATAAAACCTAACCTAAGTTACAATTACACCTAACACTACCACTATAATTAAATTAATTCCCTAAATTAAATACAATTATTTACAATTAAATTAAATAAACTAAAGTACGAAAAAAAACCCCACTAAATTACAGAAAATAATAAAATAATTAAAAAAATTTTAAACTAATTACACCTAATCTAATCCCCCTAATAAAATAAAAAAGCCCCCGAAAATAAAAAAAAGCCCTACCCTACACTAAATTACAAATAGCCCTTAAAAGGGCCTTTTGCGGGGCATTGCCCCAAAATAATCAGCTCTTTTACCTGTAAAAAAATTACAAATCCCCCCCCAACATTAAAACTCACCACCCACACCACGAACCCTACTCTAAAACCCACCCAATAAAACAATAACCCCTTGAATATCACCCAACCGGGCCGAAGTCCTCAACGAATCCGGCAGAAGTGGTCCTCCAGACGGGCAGAAGTCTTCATCCAGACGGCATCTTCTATCTTCCTCTATCCGGTGTGGAGCGGGTCCATCTTCAAGACATCCGACGGGGAGCATCCTCTTCTTTCCACGGCTAACGACGAATGAAGGTTCCTTTAAGTGACGTCATCCAAGATGGCATCCCTTCAATTCCGATTGGCTGATAGAATTCTATCAGCCTATTGGAATTAAGGTACAAAAAATCCTATTGGCTGATGCAATCAGTCAATAGGATTCAAGTTTAATCCTATTGGCTGATCCAATCAGCCAATAGGATTGAGCTGGCATTCTATTGGTTGTTCCAATCATTTAATTGTATTTAATTTAGGGAATTAATTTAATTATAGTGGTAGTGTTAGGTGTAATTGTGCCTTAGGTTAGGTTTTATTTTACAGGTACTTTTGTGTTTGTTTTAACTAGGTAGTTATTAAATAGTTAATAACTATTTAGTAACTATTCTACCTAGTTAAAATAAATACAAACTTGCCTGTAAAATAAAAATAAACCCTATACTAGCTACAATGTAAGTATTAGTTATATTGTATATAAAAACAGAGAACAAAGGAGAAGGCTCAACCTTACTTAAGTACTTTCAATCAATGTTACTAAGGGTATGCTGCCTGGTAGGACAATATATAGAATACTAATATAAAGAAAAGTGGTGATACCGGTATAAGGTATAACCAGAAAGACCAGGAAGAACAAGCAATCACCTTAAATAATAAGAGCAAATAAATGCATAAATCAAACTTTAATCAAAAAATATAAACCAAATTTTACAAATAGACACAGATATGCACATAGACTAGACAAACAAACAAACACGTGGGCCCCTCATTCAGCTCTAAGAAACTAAACCTAAGCCGGCAATATAGTCCCAATATTAGTTACGCAGCACCTTGCTCGTGGGATCCCCCCCACGTTGAGTGCTCAGCTTCCCCTACAATCAGAAGACGGAATCGCTTATTTGCTCTTATTATTTAAGGTGATTGCTTGTTCTTCCTGGTATTTCTGGTTATACCTTATACCGGTATTAGTTATATTGTAGCTAGCTTAGGGTTTATTTTATAGGTAAGTATTTAGTTTTAAATAGGAATAATTTAGTTATTAATTGTAGGTTTTATTTAGATTTATTTAAATTATATTTAAGTTAGGGGGTGTTAGGGTTAGGGTTAGACTTAGATTTAGGGGTTAATATGTTTATTATAGTGGCAACGACGTTGGGGGCAGCAGATTAGGGGTTAACAAGTGTAGGTAGGTTGCGGCGACATTTGGGGGTGGCAGATTAGAGGTTAACAAATATAATGTAGGTGTCGGCAATGTTGGGAGCAGCAGATTTGGGGTTAATAAGTATAATGTAGGTGGCAGCTGTGTCCGGAGCGGCAGATTAGGGGTTAATAATATAATGCAGGTGTCGGCGATGTCGGGGGTGGCAGATTAGGGGTTAATAAGTGTAAGATTAGGGGTGTTTAGACTCGGGGTTCATGTTAGGGTGTTAGGTGTAGACATAAATTTTATTTCCCCATAGGAATCAATGGGGCTGTGTTAAGAGCTTAACGCTGCTTTTTTGCAGGTGTTAGACTTTTTCTCAGCTGGCTCTCCCCATTGATTTCTATGGGGAAATCGTGCATGAGCACGTTACACCAGCTAACCGCTGACTTAAGCAGCGCTGGTATTGAAGTGAGATGTTGAGCAAAATTTTGCTCAATGCTCACTTCTTGTCTTTTAACGCCGGGTTTGTAAAAACCCGTAATACCAGCGTTGTCTGTAAGTGAGTGGTGAGCATAAACTGCTCGTTAGCACTGCACCCCTGTTACCGCAAAACTCGTAATCTAGCCGATAGATATTTTGTAATAGATAATTTTGTATTCATTTTGCTTTTCAGTGCTATAGTTTTGCACTTGTAGATGATAGATAGCAAGACAGACAGCCATACAGAGAGATAGACAGACAGGTAGATAGATATTAGATGGATAGATAGATAATAAAAGATAGATAGATGGATAGATGATATATAGATAGAGATTAGATCTGAGTATTAGTGCAACCAATTGAGACTATAGTTAATAAAGTTAAGTAGGAGTTTATCTGTTAGCAAGGATATAAAATTAAGAGCACAAGGCATTTAATTAAAGGGACAGTCAAGTCCAAAAAAAACTTTCATGATTCAAACAGGACATGTAATTTTAAGCAACTTTCCAATTTGCTTTTATCACCAATTTTGCTTTGTCCTCTTGGTATTCTTAGTTGAAAGCTAAACCTAGGAGGTTCATTTGCTAATTTCTTAGACCTTGAAGGCTGCCTCTAAGCTGAATGCATTTTCACCACTAGAGGGCATTAGTTGATGTGTTTCATATAGATAACATTGAGCTCATGCACGTTAATTTACTGAGGAGTGAGCACTGATTGGCTAAAATGCAAGTCTGTCAAAAGAACTGAAATTAGGGGTCAGTTTGCAGATGCTTAGATACAAGTAATTACAGAGGTAAAACATGTATTATTATAACTGTGTTGGTTATGCAAAATTGGGGAATGGGTAAATAAGGGGTTATCTATCTTTTAAGACAACAACAATTCTGGTGTTGACTGTCCCTTTAAATAAAAAATGAAACTTAATAGATCATCTGTTTTACTTAGGATACAAGCATTCTATCCACCACTGCCTACTGCTTTATATATTTTTACGTCATTAGTCAGAATTGTTCATGGATAAGCTACAAAAAATAAATAGTTTTCAGAAACATGACCATTTTGTTTTCACAAACCAATGAAAATATTTAGTAAGTAATCACCCTAGTTACTCAGAAAGGAAAATGCATTACTTTGAGAGCAGCTGGTAAGTTGATATAACCTATTCAGTACTTGAGAGTTATATATCAGGCATCACTGAGTCCGATTCCTCCCAGAACATATATTTATTCAGCCTGATAAGCCCAGTTTGCTAAGTGTGTCTGGGAAAAGCTTCAGTTTGTTCTCTGTGATTGAGCAGGCTGCTCTGTGATAAACCTAAATTGTATTGGTGTTGTTAGAGGGAAAATTATAGTAAAGAACCAACGTCCAGGTATAGAAGCGTTCATGAGAACGTCAGAAGTGGGAAGTGTTTTTTTTTTCCTATTCAGTGTATAAACTAAATATATATCCCCAATCTATTAATCACCCAACACCTTTATTACCATACTGTAGATATGAAGGGGCCCATTTACCAAATGGCGGGCGGACATGATTCGCTGTAGTGATTCATGTCCACCGGACATAGCTGAATGCCGACCCTCAGAGCCTTCTCTTCCCCGGTCACACATTATGATTACCCCCCCCCCCCAGCCTACAATGCATTTCCCAGCTAGTTGCATTACGTACCTGTCACAAACTTTTAAACAGGCACTTAATTATATTAAAGAAATAATATATCCATTACCTATTAAAATATACATGAAAATTATAGATATGGGGGCCGATTATTAGACGTCTGTCCGTCATGATCCGCTCAGCGTGATCATGTCCGACAGACATCGCTGAATGCCAACAGCATACACTGTCATCATTTAACATTGCACAAGCAGTTTTAGTAAAATGCTTGTGCAATGCCGCCCCCTGCAGATTCGAGGCCAATCGGCCGCTAGCAGGGGGTGCCAATCAACTCGATTGTATCTGATTGGGTTGATTGCTGTCCGCAGCCTCAGAGGCGGCGGACTAGAGGAGCAGCGGTCTTAAGACCTGAAGGCTTGCATGGAATTAGGGGCATCAGGGCCATTCTGCCCTTGATAAATCAGCCCAGAAGTCTTGAAGTTAGGGGTACATGCTACTACAGATAATTTTCAGGAGAGAATTAGCTGAGTACCTATTAACAACAGACAGATTATTTAAAGGGGCAGTCTAGTAAAAAAAAAAAAAAAACTTTCATGATTCAGATAGGGCACGTTATTTTAAACATCTTTCCAATGTACTTTTATCATCAATTTTGCTTTGTTCTCTTGGTATTCTTAGTTGAAAGCCAAACCTCCCTTCTTGACCCACTGCAATCTGGATTTTGACCCCATCACTCCACAGAGACAGCAATTGTTAAGGTTACCAACGACCTACTTACAGCTAAATCAAAAGGCCACTTCTCTCTGCTTATCCTCCTTGATCTGTCCGCAGCCTTTGACACTGTTGACCACCCTCTTTTGCTCCAAACCCTCCAATCCTTCAGCATCTGTGACACAGCCCTTTTGTGGCTCTTTTCCTACCTGTCAAACCGTACCTTTAGTGTAGCCTTTTATGGGGCCTCTACTGCCCCGTCACCACTTTCTGTCGGAGTACCCCAAGGCTCTGTCCTCGGTCCCCTTCTCGTCTCAATCTACACATCATCACTAGGTTCCCTAATAAAGTCCCACGGATTTCAATATCATTTGTATGCCGACGACACCTAAATCTATTTCTCTGCACCAGACCTATCTCCTTTCTTGCAAACCCGTGTCACTAACTGTCTTTCTCACATCTCTTCCTGGATGTCCTCTCACTACCTCAAGCTAAATCTCTCCAAAACTGAGCTCCTCATTTTCCCCCCTTCTTCAAAACTCTCCACTCCCAATCTCTCTATAACTGTCGACAGCTCCATCATTACCCCTTCCCTGCATGCCCGATGTCTCAGGGTCACATTTGACTCAGATCTTTCTTTCACTCCTCACATTCAGTCTTTGGCTAAAGCCTGTCGCTTCCACCTTAAAAACATCTCTAAAATTAGACATTTCCTTACACAAGACACAACTAAGATTTTAATCCACTCTCTCATTCTTTCCCGCCTCAATTACTGCAACACTGTCCTCTCTGGTCTCCCCACCTGCCGCCTAGCTCCTTTACAATCCATAATGAATGCCTCTGCCAGACTCATCTTCCTTACATGTCGCTCTTCATCTGCTGCACCTGTCTGCCAATCACTTCATTGGGTTCCTCTTGCCTCTAGGATTAAACACAAAATTCTCACTCTGACATACAAAGCCCTCAACTCCACTGCTCCCCCTTATATCTCAGACCTTGTCTCCAGATACTCTCCCTCCCCCTTCACTCTGCTCATGACCTCCTACTCTCCTCCTCTCTTGTTACCTCCTCACACTCCTGTTTACAGGACTTCTCCAGACTGGCTCCCATCTTGCGGAACTCTCTGCCTTGCTCCACAAGACTCTCCCCTAGTTTTGAAAGCTTCAAGTGCTCCCTAAAGACTCTACTGTTCAGGGATGCCTACAACCTACACTAACCTTACTTTATACCAGTTCCACTCCTCCATTGCTATCCCCTGAACCTTAGCATGTAAGCCTAAGAGTCCAGCTGTTTGTAGATCACCTTCTTAAGAGCTGACTACAACAGTGCAACTCTTGGCAGGGCCCTCTACCCATTTGATCCCTATAATTGTTTTGTTGTACTCCGCCTTTGTTTATAACGCTGCGGAATCTGTTGGCGCTCTACAAATAACCGATAATAATAATAATAAACCTAGGTAGGCTCATATGCTAATTTCTTAGCCTTTGAAGGCCGCCTGTTATCTGAATTAATTTCGAATTTTTGTCACAACTAGAGGGCATTAGTTCATGTGTGCCCTATAGATAACATTGTGCTCACACACGTGGAGTTACCTTGAAGTCAGCACTGATTGGCTAAAAAGCAAGTCTGTCAAAAGAACTGAAATAAGGGGGCAGTTTGCAAAGACTTAGATACAAGGTAATCACAGCAGTAAAAAGTGTATTATTATAAGTGTGTTTGTTATGCAAAACTGGGGAATGGGTAATAAAGGGATTATCTTTCTTTTAAACAATAAAAATTCTGGTGTAGACTGTCCCTTTAAAGGGACACTGAGCCCAAATTTTTTCTTTCGTGATTTAGATAGAGCATGCAATTTTAACAACTTTCTAATTTACTCCTATTATCAATTTTTCTTCGTTCTCTTGCTATCTTTATTAGAAAAAGAAGGCATCTAAGCTTTTTTCTTGGTTCAGAACTCTGGACAGCACTTTTTGATTGGTGGATGAATTTATCCACCAATCAGCAAGGACAACCCAGGTTGTTCACCAGAAATGGGCCTGCATCTAAACTTATATTCTTGCATTTCAAATAAAGATACCAAGAGAATAAAGAAAATTTGATAATAGGAGAAAATTAGAAAGTTGCTTAAAATGTCATGCTCTATCTGAATCACGAAAGAAAAAAATTGGGTTCAGTGTCCCTTTAAAATCCTTTTTTTTTTTTGCTATAAAAACGAATTTAGAATAACAAACCATTGTACTCATATTTGAATTTAGCTGAAAGAATGCTTTTCTGAATTTTTGAGCATTTGAATTTGGATGATTGAGTCATTCAAATTCCAATGAAAGCAATTGCATTTTTGATAATAAAAGTAATGAAATTTACAGTTCGAGTGTTAAAGGGATACTAAAACAACAATGTTTAAAGCAATGTTGTACATAGTTGCAAACACTGCTGACTAAAATGCTACAGACACTCTATAGCAGCAGTGTTTGCAACTATGTATAACATTGCTAGAAATATTGTTGCAACCACTGCTGCCAGATCACTAAAGATGCGTGCACGCTCCTAAGCTTGCCTATGAGTACTCTTTAACAAAGAATACCAAAGGAACTAAACAAAATTGATAATAGAAGTAAATTATTAAGTTGTTTAAAATCGCATGTCCTATGTGAATCATGAATGTTTAATTTTGACTGTGCTGTCGTTTAATGTTAATATGATTAAGATAGTTACATAGTAATATAGGTTCAAAAAAGCCCCATCAAGTTTAACCTTTCACACATTCCTGTTGATCTAAAACAAGGCAAAAAAAAAAAAACCCCATTGATTTCCAATTGTGTCTCAAAACGATTTATCCATGGATCAACAGGCTAGTGTACTGTCAATTGCTAACATCTACAGGTGCCAATTGATTAGACCCATTAGTCAAAAATAGTAATGTTGATATTTATTTCATATTTATTGATTGTTTTTGTTTTTTTAGCTTTGTAACCATTTCTTATTCCAAGTTATATGGGCAACATCTGCAATACATATGTATGTGTAATTTGATGTAATATTACTAAAATATTAGGAAAAATTAACAAATGTATTTGTTTTTAAAGATGCGCTAGCAAAGTGACCTATAATTATTTATGTATTGTAATGAAGTGTGTGTCTGTATCTTAGAATGAATGCTTAATCAATAGATACTATATAAATTTGCATTACTGCCCGAGTATTGATATTTTAAAAAATTTGATTCAATTTTTTTTTTTTTATATTTAGTAAAAAGTTTTTCATTAATTTTAGCATACATATGTTAGTATCATTCTACATGATTGTTATAGTCAATCATTCTAGCAAATTTTCAGCAGCACAGCCCCCCACTAATATGTAACAATAATATATCGCTTTCCATGTTGACATATGAGAAGGAATAAATATGTTGCAAACGTTTTTGTTACAATATAATGTATGTTAGTATTGGATAAGTGTGCGGAATCGCATCAATATCATTTACACAAGGAGGATGTCACGTTTCCATTGGGGACGTGGTAAAATGTGTTTGAATTTTATATTTAACCGGCAATATTTGTGAGAGCTATAGGAATCTTTCCTTAATAAGCTTTAGAAATCTCTAACCTCTTGATAAAGTCCACCCAGGAGTAGAAGAAACGTGTAGCGGATCTTTGCTGTCGGGCTAACGTCTGGGACATGAAACCATATTTTTTCTTTCATGATTTAGAAAGCGCATGCCATTTAAATAACTTTCTAATGGCTAGATTACGAGTTTTGCGTTATGAATGGCTTGGTACTAACTTGCAAGTTATTTCCACTGCTCACCTCCCTATAATGTTGCTATTACAGGTTTGCAAAAACCCAGCGTTAGCAGGCAATATGGCAGCGTTGAGCTCCATACCGCACACAAATACCAGCGCTGGTTTGAGCTGGTTTTATGTGCTCTTGCACGATTTACCCATAGACATCAATGGGGAGAGCCGGCTAAAAAAAGCCTAACATCTGCAATAAAGGAGCGTAAAGCTCCGTAACGCAGCCCCATTGATTCCTATGGGGAAAGAAAATTTATGTTTAAACTTAACACCATAACAAAAACCCTGAGTCTAAACACCCCTAATCTGCAGCCCCCAACATCGCTGACACCTACATTACACTTATTAACGCCTAAACTGCCGCCCCCGACATCGCTGACACCTACATTACACTTATTAACCCCTAATCTGCCACCACCGACATCGCTGCCACCTACATAACACTTATTAACCCCTAATCTGCTGCCCCCAATATCGCTGCCACCTACCTACACTTATTAACCCCTAATCTGCCACCCCCAACGTTGCCGCCACTATACTACAGTTATTAACCCCTAAACCTATCCCTAAGTCTAACCCTAACACCCCTAACTTTAATATAATTAAAATAAATCTAAATAAAAATTACTATTACCTAAATAATACCTATTTACAACTAAATGCTTACCTATAAAATAAACCCTAAGCTAGCTACAATATAACTAATAGTTATATTGTATCTAGTTTAGGTTTTATTTTTATTTTACAGGCAAGTTTGTATTTATTTTAACTAGGTAGACTAGTTAGTAAATAGATATTAACTATTTACTAGCTGCCTAGTTAAAATAAATACAAATTTACCTGTAAAATAAAACCTAACCTGTCTTACACTAAAAACTAACATTACAATAAAATTAAATAAATTACATTAAGTAAATACAATTAACTAAACTTCCTAAAAAAATAAACACTAAATTACACAAAATAAAAAAGAAATGATCAAATATTTAAAATAATTACACCTAATCTAATATCCCTATCAAAATAAAAAAGCCCCTCCCCCAAAATAAAAAAATCCTAGCCTACACTAAACTGCCAATGGCCCTTAAAAGGGCTTTTTGCGGGCATTGTCGCAAAGAAATAAGCTCTTTTACCTGTAAAAAAAAAATACAAACAACCCTCCAACAGTAAAACCCACCACCCACACAACCAAACCCCCCATATAAAATCCTATCTAAAAAACTAAGCTCCCCATTGCCCTGAAAAGGGCATTTGGATGGGCATTGCCCTTAAAAGGGCATTTAGCTCTTTTTCTGTGCCCAAACCCCTAATCTAAAATTAAAACCCACCCAATAAACCCTTAAAAAACCCTAACCCCCGAAGATCCACTTACAGTTTTTGAAGACCGGACATCCATCCTCATCAAGCCGGGAGAAGTCTTCATCCGAGTGGGCAGAAGTCCTCAACGAAGCTGGGAGGAGTCTTCATCCAAGTGGGCAGAAATCTTCATCTAGATGGCATCTTCTATCTTCATCCTTCCGACGTGGAGCAGCTCCATCTTCAAGACATCCGGCACGGAGCATCCTCTTCTGACGACGGCTACTGAAGAATGAAGGTTCCTTTAAGGGACGTCATCGAAGATGGTGTTCCTTGAATTATGATTGGCTGATAGAATTCTATCAGCTAATCTGAATAAAAGTTGAAAAAAATCCTATTGGCTGATACAATCAGCCAACAGGATTGAGCTTCAATCCTATTGGCTGATACAATCAGCCAATAGAATGTGAGCTCAATCCTATTGGCTGATTGAATCATGTTAAATGTTAACGTTAGTGGGTGTTAGGGTTAGGGTTACGTTAGGGTTAGACTTAGGGTTAGGTTTAGGGGTTAATAACTTTAGTATAGTGATGGCGATTTTGGGGACAGCAGATTAGGGGTTAATAACAGTAATGTAGGTTGTGGTGATGTTAGGGACAGCAGATTAGGGGTTAATAATATTTAACTAGTGTTTACGATGTGGGAGTACGGCGGTTTAGGGGTTAATATGTTTATTATAGTGGTGGCGATGTCCGGAGCGGCAGATTAGGGGTTAATAATTTTATTTTTAGTGTTTGCGATGCGGGAGGTTCTTGGTTAGGGGTTAATAGGTAGTTTATGGGTGTTAAAGTTCTTTGTAGCACTTTAGTTATGAGTTTTATGCTACAGCTTTGTAACATAAAACCCATAACTACTGACTTTCAGTTTACGGTACGGATCTTGTAGTCATGGGTTGTACCGCTCACTTTTTGGCCTCCCAGGCAAACTCGTAATACCGGCGCTATGGAAATCCCATTGAAAAAGGACTTTTTGAAAGCTGCGGTAGTTACGTTGCGTTACGGCCAAAAAAGTGCGCGGTACACCTATACCTTCAAGACTCATAATACCAGCGGTAGTGAAAAAGCATTGTTGTGAAGCTTTTTCACTCATAACGCAAAACTCGTAATCTAGCCGTAAATTACTTCTATTATCTAATTTTCTTCATTCTCTTAATATCCTTTGCTAAAAAGCATATATATATAGAAATATTTATTTAAAATCAAAATAACATTTTCCTGCTTGTGAAAAACATTGGAATGTTAAATATTTACAGAAAAAATACAGTAAAACACATTATTCAATATTAATATAGAATTAGTATTTAGACACATATAGTATAGCCTTTGCAGTCAAATACCTGGTCATATACCATAACACTTTGAACCCTTAAAAAAAATATGATTGCTCTATCTTAATCATAAAAGAAAATAGTTTCATGTCCCTTTAAACACTAAGGGATATATTATAAGTGGATAGCTAAATTACTGTGCGCTCGTAAACTGGCAAATTCGCAAGTTTATGGGCCCACGATAAATAATCAGTCATTATAATAGCTGGTTAATGCTATCCTAAGGGCTTGCGGTAGCAATTATATAGTGTTCCAAAAATGAACCAGAGATCACATTTCTGGTTATTTTTAAAAATGTGCCCTAATTCCCTCAAACGTGTGGTGTAATTTTAAAAATATATATATACTGTATATGAAGTCCTGAAGTTAGCTTGCGTTGACTTTCACGCAATCGGAAACGATTTACTTTTAACTTGTAATCGCCTAGATTACGAGTCTTGCGTTAGCCTTTAAAAGCAGCGTTGAGAGGTCCCAACGCTGCTTTTTAACGCCCGCTGGTATTACGAGTCTTGCAGGTACAGGTGTACCGCTCACTTTTTTTCCGCGACTAGAGCATACCACAAATCTACTTACGTCAATTGCGTATCCTATTTTTTTAATGGGATTTGCCTAATGCTGGTATTAAGAGTCTTGGAAAAAGTGAGCGGTACACCCTCTCCTGTCAAGACTCCTACCGCATTTAAAAGTCAGTAGTTAAGAGTTTTATGGGCTAACGCCGTAACATAAAACTCTTAACTAAAGTGCTAAAAAGTACACTAACACCCATAAACTACCTATTAACCCCTAATCACAAACACTTAAATAAAATTTTTAACCCCTAATCTGCCGACTGGACATTGCAGCCACTTCAATAAATATATTAACCCCTAAACCGCCTCACTCCCGCCTCGCAAACATTAGTTACATTTTATTAACCCCTAATCTGCCATCCCTAACATCGCTGACACCTACCTACATTTATTAACCCCTAATCTTCCGCCCCCAATGTCGCCGCAACTATATTAAATTTATTAACCCCAAAATCTAAGTCTAACCCTAACAACCCCCTAACTTAAATATAATTTAAATAAATCTAAATAAAATTACTGCAATTAAATAAATTATTCCTATTTAAAACTAAATACTTACCTATAAAATAAACAATAAGCTAGCTACAATATAACTAATAGTTACATTGTAGCCATTTTAGGATTTATTTTTATCTTACAGGCTTTACAGGTTTGCATTTATTTTAACTAGGTACAATAGTTATTACATAGTTATTAACTATTTAATAACTTCCTTGTTAAAATAAATACAAATATACCTGTAAAAAAAAACAAAAAACTTAACCTAAGTTGCAATTACACCTAACACTACACTATAATTAAATTAATTACCTAAACTAACTACAATTAATTACAATTAAATTAAATAAACTAAAGTATGGAAAAAAACAAACACTAAATTACAGAAAATAATAAAATAATTATAATTTTTTTAAACTAATTACCTAATCTAATCCCCCTAATAAAATAAAAAAGCCCCCCAAAATAATAAAAATCTCTACCCTGTACTAAATTACAAATATCCCTTAAAGGGGCCTTTTACAGGGCATTGCCCCAAAGTAATCAGCTCTATTACCTGTAAAAAAAAAAGACAATATCCCCCCTAACATTACAACCCACCACCCACACACCCAACCCTACTCTAAAACCCAACCAATCCCCCCTTAATAAAAACTAACACTACCCCTTTGAAGATCACCCTACCTTGAGACGTCTTCACCCAACCGGGCAGAAGTGGTCCTCCAGACGGCCAGAAGTCTTCATCCGATCCGAGCAGAAGAGGACCTCCAGATGGGCAGAAGTCTTCATCCAGGCGGCATATTCTATTTTCATCCATCCAGAGCGGAGCGGGTCCATCTTCTATATTTTGGGGGGGATTGGGGGGCTTTTTACTGTATTAGGGGGATTAGATTAGGTGTAATTAGTTTAAAAAATTGTAATTATTTTATAATTTTCTGTAATTTAGTGGGGATTTTTTCATACTTTAGTTTATTTAATTTAATTGTAATTAATTGTAGTTAGTTTAGGTAATTAATTTTATTATAGTGTAGTGTTAGGTGTAATTGTAACTTAGGTTAGGGTTTATTTTACAGGTAAATTTGTAAATATTTTAACTAGGAAGTTATTAAATAGTTAATAACTATTTCATAACTATTGTACCTAGTTAAAATAAATACAAAGTTGCCTGTAAAATAAAAATAAACCCTAAGCTAGCTACAATGTAACTATTAGTTATATTGTAGCTAGCTTAGGGTTTATTTTATAGGTAAGTATTTAGTTTTAAATAGGAATAATTTAGTTAAAAAAAGTAATTTTATTTAGATTTATTTAAATTATATTTAAGTTAGGGGCGTGTTAGGGTTAGACTTAGATTTAGGGGTTAATAACTTTATTATAGTGGCAGCGACGTTGGCAGAGGCAGATTAGGGGTTAATAAGTGTAGTTATGTGGCGGCAACATTGGGGTCGGCAGAGTAGGGGCTAATAAATAAAAAGTAGGTGTCACCGATGTTGGGGGCAGCAGATTAGGGGTTCATAGGGATAATGTAGGTGGCGGCTGTGTCCGGCACGACAGATTAGGGGTTAATAATAAAATGCAGGTGTCGGCGTTGTCTGGGGCGGCAGATTAGGGGTTAATAAGTGTAAGATTAGGGGTGTTTAGACTCAGGGTTCATGTTAGGGTGTTAGGTGTAGACATAAATGTGTTTCCCCATAGGAATCAACGGGCTGTGTTAGGAGCTGAACTCTGCTTTTTTGCAGGTGTTAGTTTTATTTTTTCAGCCGGCTCTGCCCCATTGATTCCTATGGGGAAATCGTGCATGAGTACGCTTAGCCAGCTTACCGCTACCGTAAGCAGCAGTGGTATTGAGGTGAGATGTGGAGCTAAATTCTGCTCTACGCTCACCTTCTTGCGGCTAACGCCGGGTTTAAAAAAAAAACCTTAATACTTTAGGTGAGCGGTGAGGGAAAGCTGTGCGTTAGTCACGCACACCATTACCGACAAAAACTCGTAATTTAGCCGAATATGTGTGCAAACTCGGGCATGTCTATGTATACTTTTGTAAGTGTTTATGCATGGGCTTAAGCGCTAAATATTGTGCCACTAATCTCGCCCTTAGTGTTTTGTGTCCCTTTAACAGGACAATAAGCTCTGCTTTTTATAATGCACATGAAAGTCTAATAACAACTTTTTTTGGAAAGGGAAATGGTTCAAGTTGTTGAAATTTAAACTAACATAAAATGCATGTTTGTGCACTACACAGCCTAAGAGACAGATTGCTCTAAACTGGTATGGACATTTTCTAAAGCTGTCTTGGTGGACACTGACAAACCCCACACACTTGACAAATGTAGCTTTATTTTAAATACCAAACATTTGTTTTTTTAAGTGCAAAAAAACTATAATACTTTCTAAACTGTGGCTTAGATGCAAGTACAAGAAAAAAATTCTGTCAAATTAATAATAGGTCTAAAGAAGTCTATTTTTAGTCTAGTTATTAATCTTCTATGTCTGTATGATTGTTTACTGCTCATCCTTGACAACATTCCAGAACATTAACAAGACAAGAACCAATCAGAATACACAGGAAGTTAGCCAATAGTTAGAAGTTAGCAGTGGGCAGGGGGTGTACTTTAAAAATTAAATCGTGAAGCCAATATAAATCACATTACACTGCTTTCTGCGTATAGCATCTTACAATTGCTTATATTTTCGTATGCATGTGTTTTCCTATTAGGGTTAAAAGCCTTTTGAGTGTTTTGAGAAAAGCTCACCAACTTTTAGTTTGCGAGAATGAACTGTGTGATCTATAGTGCAAAAATCTTTATAGAATTACGCTGGGTTTAGAGAGACAATTTCATATACACCCATGTTCAGCCTATTTTATGGAAAAAAACAAAAACAATTATGCTTTGTATTTTGTACTCATAAGTACACATTTCTAAGTGTTTTTTTACACATCCGGTGAACTTAAATTATGATTTATGCTCTGCATATTTAATACGATTAATTCCTGTGTAATTTACATACAATTTTTATGATTTTGATAAATACGATTTTTTGGTAAACAATTTTGTTACGATTTTTGATGCACCTTAACAGTACAATTTTTTGTGTGTGAATGGTTCAATTATTCATTTTGTATGATTTTTAAATTTCATTGTGCACTTTTGTAATATATACATGGCCTCCCCATATGGAAATACAGTATACGCCCCCTAGCTAGACACCCTGTTTACAGGGTAAAAAGTGGCTTTAAATCATTCCACTAGGGAAAAAGAAGCACTGGCGAGCATTCTTTAATAATCTCACCAGCCCAGAGCTTATTTAGATAATTGAGCCTATAATCTTAGCCCACTAAAGTCCGCCAGTAAGTTGCTTGCTTTGAAAGCCAGGAGCTTTGTAAAATTTAAAAAAAAGTTTTGAAAGATTAGTTGTGAACATATCAGCTCTTCTTTAAAAGAGAACATTATGGAAATATTATTCGAAAAAGGAAGACATTTAGACGTGCATTTTTTCACTCTATAAGTGCTTTATAACTAATTTCTTCTATATACCCCCCCCTCAAAAAAAAAAAAACAGTTAGAAATTCTCATTTATGTTTTTTGTCAGTTGGTAAAAACCTTCAATTTATATACACAGCATGGCAAAAGCATGGCTAAATTCATATTATTAATATCGAGTGATTTATTTTTATACTCTTTTGAATTGTATGGGTGTTTACTAGTGTGTCACATATATTAGTTATGTGTAATTTTGTATGTGATGTACACCTACATACTATATTTATCTGAAAAGGAAACAAACTGCCTGTTTCAGAGAGTGCTGACTCTGACAACTATTGTTGGTAAAAAAAACCTTGTAGCAAATTATCTCAAAATAGCAATAAAAAAGGCACAATGAATTAAAGGGGAGAATGAAATGAAAATTAAACTTTCATGATTCAGATAGAACATGTCATTTTAACAAAACTATTTCCAGTTTACTACTTTTTCTCTCGGCATTCTTTGATACAATTTTGCTGCCTTCTACTGGAGCATACTGGGGTAGCATCAAGATCATGCACGTATCTATATGGCAACAATGTTTGCAACAATTTTTGCAACAATATTACACTCATAGAGCTCAAGACATGGCTCACTCAATGAGTTCAACTTGCTCCCAGTAGTGCATTGCTACTTCGTCAAAAAAGCATACCAAAAGAATTAATCAAATTAGGAAGAAAAAAAAATTCGAATTACATATCCCTTTAATTTTGACTCCCATGTCTTTTTGAATTACGTAATTATGTAAAATAATAGACACATATTTTTATAAAACCAAAACATTATGGGCCCTAGTTAATATACTGTGGACGGGAAAAGTTCCTGGGCAAGGCAGCATATGATGCAGAATCTATGATTACATAAGCAATTGTATGTGTAGTCCCGCCCCTGGTTTTGAATGAACAGTGGAGTGAGAGCAAGCCTTGTCAATCATACCACCTGAATGAGGGGTATGTCCTTAGTCTGGTGGAGAGGTTTTATTTTATTTATCCACCAATCAGATTGTGGCTTGAGTCTTTTAAACTGTGTAGTTTAATGAAGCAATGCAGTCTGTGAGACAACCCCAATTGTGGTTGAAATTGTTAAGACCCATATTGCTCATCTCTGAGTGTGTTGTTTGATCTGCTCTTAATATTTTACAATTGAACTATACTTTTATGTTTGAGTACTATTAAAGTCCTTCTGATTGGATATAGTTTTATATTGGAGTATATGAACTCCATTTCCCAGGGGAATCTCTTTTTAAACACTGAAGTTAAATTAAACGTTCATGATTCAGATAGAGAATGTAGTTTTAAGGGACTTTCCAATTTACTTTCACTATAAAATTGTGCACAGTCTTTTTATATACACACTTTCTAAGGCACCACCTTCTAGTGAGCATGTAAAAGAGTTTATATTGTATACGTATATGAGTCTGTTATTGGCTAATGGCTGCCACATGATTCAGGGGGCTGGTAAATTGAAGTAATTTTTTACATTTTATTAGTTCATGTTAGCTTACATGGATTAATAAGGTTTTCATATCCTAATTGATTGGAGTGCTGTCTCCTCTATTGTTTATGGAATTCTGGGCTTTAGTTGGGTAGGCCTGGGGACCATACACACTATTGCCAGTGTTTGCCGCCAAATTATAAGCTTTTTGCAGTGCTGATCTCTCTATGGAACTCTATAAATTTTAAAATGTGTCAGAAAAAAATCTACTGCTTATAAGTTAAATTGTTGTTGCATTATCTTTTTTATTATGCATCTGCTGATTATGCATTTTTACTGTATTTTTATGGCCCTGATGATCAAGACATATAGATTTCTGCAGGCAACACCTTCAGTGTTGCTATACGCTGATACGCTATTGGTGCAGGGATTGAAGCGTGACAGATGCTGTCTTCAGTGTAGGGAAAGGAAAGTGCTGAGAGTCAGGGCCAGCTAGCGCCTGGGATAGCCTGTTACTGTGATAGCCTGTTACTGCTTTTTAATGACAAAACCGGTGCATTGCGCATGCGCAAAAGCAGGGAATACAGAGGATCGACTAGCTGAAATCAGTGGAAGCGGTCAGTGACGTCAGGGAAGGAGGAGTGAGGCGGCCATTTCAAAATGGCCGGAGAAGAACTTGTAATTTGTTTTACTTGTTAAATATATTTATATCAAATTTGGGCTACAGTTTGCTGTTAAAAACATTAACAGGGGGCAGCATTGCATAAGCAGTTCACCAGAACTGCTTGTGCAATGCTAAATCCCGACAGTGTATTCAGCGATGTCTGTATTTAGCGCTGAGCGGATCATGTCAGACAGACGTTTAATAATCAGCCCCCATATCTATAATTTTCATGTTTATTTTAATAGGTAATGGATATATTATATATTTATTATAATAAAGTGCCTGTTTAAAAGTTTGTGACAGGTACCTAATGCAACTAGCTGGGAAATGCAATGTAGGGTGGGGGGGATTAATCATAATATGTGACAGGTGAAGAGAAGGCTCTGTGGGGTGGATTGATGTAGCACTCAGTTATTTTGACAATACCTGTTTTAAAAAATGGAGCGCTACCAGGTGCATGTAAAGATTTCTCTCAACCCGGCGTCTCCTTTAAGTCGCTCGGGCTCCACCTTTACCCACATCCAATTTGGCAGATTGGAGTTGGAGGGAGGAGTTTATCCAGACCATAGTAAATGAGTTAAGTAGTGTGCATGTGTCTTCCCCATTTTCCAGCATAAGCAGTTTTCAGTAGGCATGTGCATTCAGCAGGCGACCGCATGTTTGCACAGATTTTAACGTGTTGCACTTTCACAAGAAAAAAACGGCTCCAAAAAGAGCCAAAGGCCATCAGTGGCTGCCTTCTTCTGCATTCAGCCGCTAGTTTTCAGTACTGTGTGTTTTGTTGCTATTGCTGAAGCACATGTAAAGTAGCCATAGTGCATCTGGGGTGCTCTGCTACATTATATGGTTTCCATGTTTTTTGTTTTTGTTGCCTGGGTTACTTTCTCAATAGTGCTACGAATTCAGACAGACAGCTCCTCCCCCTACACTCTGACCGATGCTTCGTTATGTGTGGTTGTGAATCACACCAAGGTGTATAGGTGTACTATTTATGGGTTTTCTCCTATTACTATTGTGTAAGTAATTAATCTTACAACGCTGAACCCTGATCTCCTTTGAGACTAATTAACACTGCAGATATAAGAATGCTTTAGCTCCAAATAAGGATTTAAACATTTGTAGTATGATGCTTTTCTATAATTAGGAATTATTTTTGAATATGTAATACTTCACTCTTCAGTATATTAAATATTCATATTTATAGGTACATTTTACATGTAAAATAATGTCTTAATTATTTATATGATTTTAATGACTATGTATGTTTAAGATTTTGAAATACCAGATGTACGCAGTTTTTTACCCTTAACACTAATAAGAATGAGAAGTAAAGTTGAGACCATTAACAAGAGCATAATAAGCCAAATGCAGTTAAATTAAAGGGATACTAAACAGTAAATAAAAGCTATACAGGTATACCTCACTTTACAGCGCTTCACTTTACAGCGATTCGCTAATACAGCGCTTTGTGGAGCTGAAGTTCATCCTCCAAGGATTATGAAATAGTGCTGTAATCATTGTGAGTCTGCGAGAAAAGTGACTGGCACCATTTTGTTATGTGCAGTTCACTCTGTTTACAGCTTTACAGTGCAATCTGTGTCTCAGTGCTATAGTTTGGCAAATTTTACTACAGTAATTGTCACTATTTTACAAGTACAGTATTTATTGAATTCTGTGCTGTGATAGTGTTAAACGAAACTTAGCCCTATTGCACCCCTAATATAAGTTAGTTCAAACATGTTTTAAAGTTTTTAAACACACTGGCAAGTGGAAAGAAAGCTAAAACTGCCTTGTTTCACTTTAAGGCGGTTTTCACTTTACAGCGGGGCTCCGGTCCCTAACCCGCTGTATGAGCGGGGTATACCTGTATTCAATGATGTGTGCAAAGCAAATATTAGCCCAAAATAGTATGTTTTTTTTTTCAAAATTATATTATTTGAATATTGAAGATACAAATGTAAAGGTTCTTACATTTTTAAAGTAATGGGCTCTGCCATATTGAAACCTAGATTTTCCATGATTAATCTATTCTGCAATTAAGAATATATTGTCAATACACGATAGTAGAGATGTGAAAAATTTGCTTCCTCTGAAAGATTTGTTTTGGATTTTTCCCAACATTTGAATTTTGTTCCATGTGGACATTTGTTTTGGTGGAATATTTGTTTAGGTTTTTGTTTACTGTTATTTCCAATGGGAATTTTTTTTTTTTTTAAATCTTACATTATAGAATATGAACTTTAAAAAGACATTTTTAATGCTAACAGAATATATAACATGCTGATTGAGCCAATGACTAACTCACAGGGGCACTGAAGTCATACAACTGCACTTTCCAATGGTTATAATTAAATCAATTGAAAATGGCTGAGAGTCTCCTAGTTTCCTACTCCCCTGTGTTAGAGGAAGGCTTGACTGAACAAGCATTTATGGCTAAAATCAACATTTAGTGATTTACTGGCTGTCTCTAATATGAGTCATTAATAATACTATGGAAAGATTGAACAGGGAATGATGGACACATGGATGTTCAGACCCCCTTGAACATCATTACAAAGAAGTTAATTGAACACACAGTAAAGCACCTTGCCCTTTTCCTGCTCCCTTTTTGTTGTCAAGCAGCACAAACTAACAAACAAATACATTTTGTGTAGCAACCATAGATTTTTCATCTGTTGTGTCCAATAATGTACTTGGCTGTTTGTGTATTGTATGAATTGCAGATTTTACATACATTTTAAATAATTGGTATTAATCCGAAGTTGAATGCACATCCTTACAAGGAAGTATACAAACAAGACTGTGCAGAATAGGCTATAGGATTGTCAAAGTAACTATGTATCAGGGTTTTCACACAGCCTTGGTTGCACATTTTCTTTTATTAGCTGCTTTATATCTGCTCCTAAATGTCCTCTGCTGAAGAGATAGATAAGGGGAAAGACTAGGTTCCAGTATGGTGGAGCCTATTACTTTATTTAACAGAGTTACATTACAGGAAAAGTGGGCAGAATAAATAATAAACTATACTGTAAAGATTTTTTCTCCCAGAAAAACAGCGCTGTCTGTGAAAGAAAGAAGGACTCCAATAGTGCAATATTGTATGAAATAAGCACTCTTTATTTACAACAAGCAAGCCAAATACTCACAATATCTGGCGTGGTTAAAATCACATAAAGGTATCTTTAAAATAACAGCTGTTCTAGAGCAGTCCTGTGGTCTGTACAAGCTTGGGAAGTGAACAGCGATGTACCCGGTCGGCGTGTGACGTCACCACCTGACAACAGCTGTGTCGGGTGGTGACGTCACACGCCGACCGGGTACATCGCTGTTCACTTCCCAAGCTTGTACAGACCACAGGACTGCTCTAGAACAGCTGTTATTTAAAAGATACCTTTATGTGATTTTAACCACGCCAGATATTGTGAGTATTTGGCTTGCTTGTTGTAAATAAAGAGTGCTTATTTCATACAATATTGCACTATTGGAGTCCTTCTTTCTTTCACAGACAGCGCTGTTTTTCTGGGAGAAAAAGTGTTTGGCGATTAACTGCAAGACAAGCAGTGTGTTTGAAATAGCTGCAGCTGGGTCTGAAAGTAAGATCACTTGGAACAACTACAATCAACAGTAAGACTGTGTCCACATTTGGATTTATACTAATTTATTGGTTCCCATTTATAAGACTTTATTTCAATTCATTCATTTATTATTATTTTTATTTTTTTATTTATTTTTTATTTTTGCAATCAATATACATAATATCATATATATTTTTTATTATTGTTAGATTTAAAAATTGTCTATCATTGGAATAGAGTATTCATTTAAATAATTGTTTCCATTTTTGCTGGGTTAGTATTGCGCTGTATCATTTGGTGGTAGTTTGTGTATACTGTAAAGATGTTTACACAATTAAATATTTTCTATTACAATGATTTAATGTCCCTTTAATGTTTTCCTGATCCATAGGGCCCCATTTATGAAGCTTATGTAGCTTTGGGCCTGAACATTGCAGGCTCATGATAATGCCTGAAACACTATATAACTAGGCTTAAGAACCCTTAGCCTTTCCTCCAACTGAAGGATTGCAAAATTAAATCATCCCTATCCGATCCAATGGGGACGATTGAAAAGCCCTTCTTTTGCACTGTGCAGTGTTAACCAATGGCGGTAGATGCAGCCAACTCGCCGCAATGCTGGGGTACCTTGTCCATCCAGCCTTTGATAAATGGAGTCCATAGACTTCAGTTGGAGTCTAAAACAGACTTCTGATGCTGGTGTTTGGTGAGCATAAATTGAAAATACAACAGCTTTGTAAAATGTCGGGTGGTGTTACTTTTATCAACAGCTGTTTTAATGGCCAGATGAAAACCAGTAAAAGGTAAAAATATTCTTCTTTCTATTTGTTTTTTTTTAAAGATAAAAAAAAAATCAAATGTATAAAAAGAATAAAAGAAAACAATATTATACCATTAATTAAGGGATATCAATATGACTAATGATAGCAAAGTTGATGGATTTCCTCAGCACAGATTGTGCTTATTTATTAGGGACCTGCAAATAGATTATTTTTGTTGTTTTTTTTTTTAAGCTAGATGTGGGAATAACAATCCACTTAACCTCTGAGCTACTATTCAAATGTTTCTATAAAACACATATTACTATTTTCCAAATTAATGTTACATTTGAATATTGACAGCAACATTCAGTTTATAAACATTGCAGTCAATTGGAATTAGCATTTAAATGCTAATGTTGCTGTTTTAAAAGCTTTTTTTTTATTTTTTTAATTGCATGTTACATTTTATATTCAAAGGCTACATTTGATATGGAAAAATGTAAAAACATTTTTGCACAAATATAATATATATATATATATATATATATATATATATATATATATATATATATATATATATATATATATATATATATATATATATATATATATATATATATATGTGTGTGTTTTAAAGCTTTATATTATTAGTATTTAAAGTGATATGAAAGTACAAATTAAGGTTTTATGCTTCAGATAGAGCATGTAGTTTTAAGACACTTTTAAATTCATTTTTATTATCAAATGTACTTTGTTCTTTTTTATACTTTGTGGAAAATTATATGTACATATGCTCAGCAGCAATGCACTACTTTGATCTTTTGACAGTGCCTTGCCTTCCTTAGTTGATTGTTTGCTTCAGTTGCACTATCATGTACTGAGATGCTCCAGGAACGCTTTTTTCATGCTGAGCTAATCAATATGCAAACAGCTAATCACAGTTGAAGATCAAATGGCTTTGTGTGTGCCGTTGAGAAGGTGATTAGCTAAACCTGATTGAGATTAAAAGTAATTTTAGGAGGGGGTGATCTTTTTTCCAACTCAGTGATTCTGTTTTTGAATTGTATTTATTTTTGTCTGACATGTTGGTGTTATATATTTCACTTGGATGTTATAAGTTGCACTGAGTATTTACAACGGTATAAACAAAAACTGCGTCTGTCTTTATTTCAGGCTGCAAAGCAACAAAATGTGATTATTATCAAGGGAGTAATTCCCATGCACTCACCTTTTAGTTAAGCAGACAGACCCATTATTATGTCTTTATCCTGCAAGATCACTTCCAGAAGCATGGAAATGAACAGCTTCCAGCTAAATACCATTACATCTAATTAAATAAAATGACATGCTTGGTCACACTAGGCCATTTGCATTATTTATTGGCAGGAATCTTTAAATTATATTTATATCATATCGGTAAAAATTACCTTCTATTTAACCTGTGCCAGTATTGTTTTACGGTCACAATCCAAATTATTGATACCGAATGACACATTTATCAGGCTATTTTTCACTTATCATATTCAACAATTGAAAGGATTTGATAAATCTCAGATAACACTTTTGTTTTATTTATTACTGAGGGGCTGATGCTCAAATATTCTCCAGCTTGGAGAGAAATTGTAGTGCAGAATTCACAGGGGCTGAACTCACTGAGTCCCTGATGATCAATTCATCATCAGACACACAATAAATGACCTTTTTGTCCTTGCCAGTCTCACAAAATCGTTGATCTGGTGATATATATATGTATATTAAAAAAGTGGGCTGACCCTCTCTGTTCTGATGAGTGGTGATGTGTCTCCTATTGGAAATAATAGGGATTGCAGCTTCAGCAAATGTCCGCCCACATCACCACTCATCTACAATCTTGGCGGGGAGGGGGTGGGGCTATATTTGAAGTGTTTTTACACAACATGTGCATTCGCTGAAAGAAAAAAAAGGTTTCTGTGTAGGAACTTCAAATAATTCCTGTGTAAACTTAGTTTCACTGTTCTCATTGCATTTTTAATGATTTTTAGCAATATTAATGTCATAGAAGAAAATATCCGCAATTTTATAGTTTTATCTAACTGCATTTTTAACGGTGCAATATTAAATAAAGGCAGTTATGTAAAACAATAAAGATGTTGATACTGTCTTTAATTAAATATTAATACTGCTAAAAATAAATATTCATCTTAAATAAACATGCAAAAAGAAAAAATGAATCTTTTTTAAAAATGTTGACAACCCGAAAAATACATATCTTTACATTATAGAATGAAATACATACAAATCAGACATTGTGTATACATATAAAGAAACATTAGGCCCACCACAACCTAACCCCTCTACAGTATTAATCCCTTAAGTGACATACTACCCAAAACAACCTAACCCCTCTACAGTATTAATCCCTTAAAGGATATAAACCCCAATGCAACCCAACCATTCTACAGTATTCACTCCTTAAGTCCCATAAGCCCCAAAACCACCTACCCTCTCTACAGTATTAACCCTTAAGCAGCATAACCCCCTAACACAAACTTACCCTTCTGCAGCATTAACCCATAAGTACCATAACCCTACCACAACCTAACCAATCTTCACTATTAACTACTTAACCCCCAACACAACCTAAGCCCACTACAAACTAAAGAAAATAAACACAATATTACAAAAAAATTACACAACACTGAACAACCATTACAACAAACAACAACAATAAAGTAAACAAACCATTCCAAAAATTAAACACCAAACAACCATTACAACAAACAACATCAAGATACAACAAAACAAACACAAATTAAAAGAAAATCCAACAACAATAAACAACAATAACATAAACAAACATTAAAACAAACCATCATTTGCTTTGCTTCGGGTCCCAAAAAAAAGGGGTGTGGGCATTTTGATCCACAAATCCCTCCCCTTTCAGATCTCACACATTGACAAAGACCCAGAAGGTCGTTATATTCTTTTGATGGGTCAGCTCTTTGGGCACCAGCTTTCGCTGCTGAATATATACGCGCCAAATCAGGCCCAAAACGCTTCCTTCAAGAAAGTGTCAAATTTAATATTAGATCGGGTTAACAGTACTTTATTTTTGGCCGGTGACTTTAACCTTACATTTGACCCTGGACTTGACTCTTCTAAGAGAACCTCGTGTGTCCTCAAGACTGTACTAAAAGCAATTAAAACCTCACTCACTAATCTTGCCCTCCACAACATTTGGAGAACACTACACCCGGAGGCCAAAGATTACCCTTTCTACTCGCCCCCACATAACTGCTACTCTAGGATAGATCACATATGTACTGACACTAACGGACTATCCCTATCCAATCTCTGTGAGATTGGTCACATAACATGGTCAGATCATGCTACAGTGACCTGCTCCATTTTATGGCCAGACCTTCCTATCACAACCAAGATATGGAGGCTAGATGACTCCCTTTTGGATTATCCAATCACGCTAGCAGAGACAGAAAGAGACCTCTCAGAATATTTCACATTTAATAACAACTCGACTGCATCGCCGCAGTGTGAGTGGGAAGCGCACAAAACAGTAATGCTCTGTATATTTATAAAGTGAAAAGCTAAGATTCTCAGACAGGCCAGAGAGAGACACACCCAATTACTAGATAGAATTCAAACACTTGAGAAAGCTCATAAGCAAGACCTGAATAATAATAGTATTAAAAACAAACTCTTTAAAGCTAGGTCAGATCTTAAGGCCCACCTGACAACTATCCATCTGCGCAATGCTCTATATTTAAGGCAACACTACTATGAGGGTGGAAACAAGCCAGGAAAATTACAGGCCAGACGCCTACAGAGGAAACAATTAGCTTCCTACATTCACACTTTACAAACCTCAGACGGCCACTTAATTAAGAGCAATAAACATATAGCATCCACTTTCAGACATTATTATAGCTTGCTATATAATATTTCAAACTCCAATGATAATTCACTGAAGGAAGAATCTCCCCTTGAACCAGAGAACACCTTGATAATTATTTTCAAGGATTAGGTTTACCAACACTAACTAAAGAAGGGAAAGATAATCTAGAATCACCCATCACGCTAGAGGAAATACAACAGGCCATCAAGGATTTCCCATCAGGAAAGAGCCCAGGGCCAGATGGCTATACGATAGGGTATTATAAGAAACTTAAAGAGGTGCTGTCTCCTCATTTCCTCTCTTTATTTAATAACCTAAGAGACAATCCCTCTCTATCTAGAAACCTCCTCGAGGCACACACAACTGTAATCCCCAAACAAGGAAAACTGGCCACATGCCCTGAGAATTTTAGACCTATCTCCCTAATCAACACAGATATGAAAATTCTCGCTAAAATTCTAGCCAATAGACTAAATAAATATCTTCCTAGCCTAATATCTTGTGACCAGGTCGGTTTCATAACAGGACGTGAAGCCCGGGACAATGTTATTAAAACCATCCAACTAATAAACTTTGCTAAGGCCATGGGGACACCCTTGGTCCTCTTTTCGTCCGACACGGAGAAGGCCTTCGACAGGGTTTGTTGGTCTTTTCTGCGTAGGGTTATGGTCAAAATGGGAATTCCAGAACCCTTTCTAAACATGTCCTTTGCTCTATATTCCAATCCTAATGCGAGGATCAGAGTAAACAACACCCTCTCTGAGTCTTTTACTATCAACAATGGCACTAGACAGGGTTGTCCCCTGTCCCCCCTGCTTTTTGCCATCTCTATTGAAATTTTAGCACAAAAAATTAGAAACAATAATAACATTAAGGGACTCAGGATAGGACATTCGGAACATAAACAAGCATTATACGCTGATGACATCCTCTTCTTTCTGACAGAGGCAGAAAGCTCCATCCCAGAACTACTGTCTGAATTGGATGCTTACGGTAACATATCAAATTTCAAGTTGAATATTACTAAATCAGAAATCTTGAACATCAACACATCACCACAAACGCTACAATATATAAGAAATAAATATAATGTTCCCCTAGCCCAACACAAACTGAAATACCTAGGGATACAACTGACATCATTAACACAAGACATGTTCAAACATAACTATACCACCCTAAAAAACGATATAACATGCGATCTATCATCTTGGAAGAATAAACCCCTCTCCTGGTTAGGTAGGATAGGAGTGGTAAAAATGAACGTTCTCCCTCGGATCCTATATCTAATGCAAGCTTTACCTATCCCACTTCATGACAATTATATTATCCAACTACAAAAGATTATAGAACAATACATATGGGCGGGCACAAAGCCAAGACTACCAAAGAAAACACAATACCTACCCAGAGACAACGGAGGGCTGGGGGTTCCGAATCTTCAGGCTTATAAACACGCTATTGTGCTTAGACACATAGTGGAATGGGCTCACAACACTGAAAACAATACAAATAGACAGAGACATATTTAAATTAAACAATGTTGCCACGATAGCGTGGACAGCTCAACAGAAGAGACCTAAAAATATACAGCAGTACCTCATAACGGCAAACACCCTATCTGAATGGGATAAACTCTCAGCCACCAACACACACCTCTCCTCTAAATGTGCTCCACTCTCCCCACTTATAGAGAACGTAGAACTCCCTTACCATAGATTAGGAAACAAAATCCCACAACCTTATGTTCTTAGAACGGGATCCATTCAGTTTATCTCAGATAAGGGTAAATTGAAAACGCAAACAAATCTCGCTGAGACCCACGAGGAAATTTTCTCCTCGTGGTTTCACTATAACCAATTAGTACACTACATCTTACACCACAAACATAGAAACGACTTTGGACGAGAACCTACAGATTTTGAGAAACTCTGCATGCAACATAGCTATCCAGGACATTTGATCTCCAAACTATATAAAATCACAGTCAAACCCTCTTCCGCTTCTCTCCCCTCATATACACTTTCTTGGCATAGAGAGCTAAACCAAAATATAGACGCGGATATATGGATGAAAGCATTTAAATTAAATAAGCGCTCTTCGGTTTCAGCTAAATTACAAGAAATTCAGTTAAAGCTGTTATGCCGTTGGTATTTAACACCGACAAGACTATGCAAAATGTTTCCTAGAATGAGTAACACCTGCTGGAGGGGTTGCGGGGAGGAGGGCTCCCTCCTCCATATTTGGTAGACATGCCCACGCTTGGGCAGCTATATTCAAAGTAATGTCAGAAATTATAGGCATACATATCCC
Source organism: Bombina bombina (assembly GCF_027579735.1). Taxonomy (NCBI): domain Eukaryota; kingdom Metazoa; phylum Chordata; class Amphibia; order Anura; family Bombinatoridae; genus Bombina; species Bombina bombina. The sequence continues at coordinate 66,965,331 of NC_069509.1, forward strand.
CTTTACACCAGAGATTTTATTATTTTGCTCCATACCCAGAATAGAGGGTCAAGGCAAACAAATACTTCTACTGCTAATGCTGACAGCAGCCAAAAAACTCATACCAAAATATTGGAAAACCAAAACAGTGCCCACTGAGCAAGAGTGGATAAGCCAGGTTGGCGACCTTCTGACGCTAGAAAGATATCACTACCTAAAAAATCACAAATTAGATCAACATGAACTATTACTAGCATATTGGAATAGAACGATCTAGAATGAAAATCTTGATATGCCTCCCGTTCATTTCTGAGTTTAATGCAACTCCCCATCATCCCCTCCCTTTATTCCCCCCCCCTTTTTTCCCCTTTCTCTTCCCCCTTCTAACTACTTCCTGTCTCTCCTCTTCTCTTTTTCTCTTAGGACTTTTCCTTCTCCAGAATCTTCTGGAATAAAAATTCACCTATAAGTATGTATACAGCAATATGGCAACTAATATAAAACAAAATTAGAAAAGCCTTAAAAGATAAGACATGATGCATAAATGCTAATTGGGACGCGACAACAGGTATCTTTAAATAACTACTTATCATTCATACTTTGCTATCTACCTGCTGTTTGGTTTAATACTAGCATAGACCGAATGTTTTTTCTTGTCCAGTAACAGATAATACAGCCCTCATTGTAAACTCCTGTACCTCATGTTAATGGACGTACATGCTTGCTTGGTTAGTAAGTCTGTGACCTTGTAATTGATGTATAACGTGCAATATGTTTTATTGTCTTTATTATATATCTTAATAAAACTATTTTTGAAAAAACAAAAAAAAACAAAGCATCATTAAACATGAACAACAGAAATTAAATACTCACCATCCATCCAAAGCCTTCTTTTCTTCATCAGATGGAATCCACAACCCTAATACAAACAAAAAGATCAAGGAACAAAATTCTAAATATCCAGCAATAAATAAATACATAAAGATCCAGGAAAAGAAAAATCCCAAAAAGTCATAAAAAAACCCAAAGGCTCCTAACTGATTTTTCTCACCAGCTTTATGCAGGGGAAGTTTGCTCAGAATTCATAATAGAATTATTTAACAAAAAGCAATTAGGCTGCGCACAGACACGTACACAAGATATATATACTTTTTCAAATTTTCACACTATGTTCTGTTACTCTTTTCTGGATTTGTACAATCCTAAATAATTGTCATATATTGCATTTAAAATATCAATATTTACTCCAGTAGTAGTTATATTATTGATAGCATAAAATAATGGTATCAATATAACAATATAAACACCTAAAATATACTAATAATAATACCAATCAGATAATAATTAAAATATCAACTAAATAAAAAATAAATAAATTATATATCATAATACAATTGAGTGGACAATTTCCATTTTTAGTAATAATGGTAATAATGATAATAATACAGGGAGTGCAGAATTATTAGGCAAATGAGTATTTTGACCACATCATCCTCTTTATGCATGTTGTCTTACTCCAAGCTGTATAGGCTCGAAAGCCTACTACCAATTAAGCATATTAGGTGATGTGCATCTCTGTAATGAGAAGGGGTGTGGTCTAATGACATCAACACCCTATATCAGGTGTGCATAATTATTAGGCAACTTCCTTTCCTTTGGCAAAATGGGTCAAAAGAAGGACTTGACAGGCTCAGAAAAGTCAAAAATAGTGAGATATCTTGCAGAGGGATGCAGCACTCTTAAAACTGCAAAGCTTCTGAAGCGTGATCATCGAATAATCAAGCGTTTCATTCAAAATAGTCAACAGGGTCGCAAGAAGCGTGTGGAAAAACCAAGGCACAAAATAACTGCCCATGAACTGAGAAAAGTCAAGCGTGCAGCTGCCAAGATGCCACTTGCCACCAGTTTGGCCATATTTAAGAGCTGCAACATCACTGGAGTGCCCAAAAGCACAAGGTGTGCAATACTCAGAGACATGGCCAAGGTAAGAAAGGCTGAAAGACGACCACCACTGAACAAGACACACAAGCTGAAATGTCAAGACTGGGCCAAGAAATATCTCAAGACTGATTTTTCTAAGGTTTCATGGACTGATGAAATGAGAGTGAGTCTGGATGGGCCAGATGGATGGGCCCGTGGCTGGATTGGTAAAGGGCAGAGAGCTCCAGTCCGACTCAGACGCCAGCAAGGTGGAAGTGGAGTACTGGTTTGGGCTGGTATCATCAAAGATGAGCTTGTGGGGCCTTTTCGGGTTGAGGATGGAGTCAAGCTCAACTCCCAGTCCTACTGCCAGTTTCTTGAAGACACCTTCTTCAAGCAGTGGTACAGGAATAAGTCTGCATCCTTCAAGAAAAACATGATTTTCATGCAGGACAATGCTCCATCACACACGTCCAAGTACTCCACAGCGTGGCTGGCAAGAAAGGGTATAAAAGAAGAAAATCTAATGACATGGCCTCCTTGTTCACCTGATCTGAACCCCATTGAGAACCTGTGGTCCATCATCAAATGTGAGATTTACAAGGAGGGAAAACAGTACACCTCTCTGAACAATGTCTGGGAGGCTGTGGTTGCTGCTGCATGCAATGTTGATGGTGAACAGATCAAAACACTGACAAAATCCATGGATGGCAGGCTTTTGAGTGTCCTTGCAAAGAAAGGTGGCTATATTGGTCACTGATTTGTTTTTGTTTTGTTTTTGAATGTCAGAAATGTATATTTGTGAATGTTGAGATGTTATATTGGTTTCACTGGTAAAAATAAATAATTGAAATGGGTATATATTTGTTTTTTGTTAAGTTGCCTAATAATTATGCACAGTAATAGTCACCTGCACACACAGATATCCCCCTAAAATAGCTATAACTAAAAACTACTTCCAAAACTATTCAGCTTTGATATTAATGAGTTTTTTGGGTTCATTGAGAACATGGTTGTTGTTCAATAATAAAATTAATCCTCAAAAATACAACTTGCCTAATAATTCTGCACTCCCTGTAATAATACTGGTAATACCTATATATACAGTTGCATAAGATAAATAAAACTCACATTCATGACTCTGTGAGTATTGGTAGATACTTAAAAAAACATGCCAAAGCTCCTCTATGTAGGTTAACTTCTCCCTTGGTGACGAACCTGTCAGGTTAGGTGAAGTCCCGAATCAGACCCGAATGCTAGAATGATAATTAACAACACACTAGCACACTGAGTATAAACCAGGACCTGACCCCACGACAGCCTCTCTGGAAAAGAATAATACAAGGTGAGATGTTACTCACGTAATCCAAGTAATACCACAAAGATGCTTGATTGAAGATAAGGGGTCAGGATTAAACATAGTCAGGCAGGCAAGGATTTGGCAACGTAAAATCCAGCAACAAGGTAGATTCAGATTAGAGAGGGATTATCTGAGACGTGGTCAAGTAAGCAAAGTTCGTTAACAGTATACCAGGCAGTAACGTATACTCAGGTTTGAAAGGGTTAAACAGAGACGTGGTCAAGCAAGCAAAGTTCGTTAACAGTAAATCAGGCAGCAAAGTATCCTCAGGATTGAAGGGGTTAAACAGAGACGTGGTCAGGCAAGCAAAGTTTGTTAACAGTAAATCAGGCAGCAAAGTATCCTCAGGTTTGAAGGGGTTAAACAGAGACGTGGTCAGGCAAGCAAAGTTTGTTAACAGTAAATCAGGCAGCAAAGTATCCTCAGGTTTGAAGGGGTTAAACAGAGACGTGGTCAGGCAAGCAAAGTTTGTTAACAGAAAAATCAGGCAGCAAAGTATCCTCAGGTTTGAAGGGGTTAAACAGAGACGTGGTCAGGCAAGCAAAGTTTGTTAACAGTAAATCAGGCAGCAATGTATCATCAGGTTTGAAGGGGATAAACAGAGACGTGGTCAGGCAAGCGAAATTTGTTATCAGTAAATCAGGCAGCAAAGTATCCTCAGGTTTGAAGGGGTTAGACAGAGACGTGGTCAGGCAAGCAAAGTTTGTTAACAGTAAATAAGGCAGCAAAGTATCCTCAGGTTTGAAGGGGTTAAACAGAGACGTGGTCAGGCAAGCAAAATGTGTTAACAGTAAATCAGGCAGCAAAGTATCCTCAGGTTTGAAGGGGTTAAACAGAGACGTGGTCAGGCAAGCAAAGTTTGTTAACAGTAAATCAGGCAGAATGGGACGGCTTCAGGGAGCGTGTCAGCAGAGTGAGACAGCTTCAGAGGCAAAGGATGTTGCTAAGCAACGCAGCAACAGAGCCTCAGAAGCTAGGAGCGTGACATTGCCCCCCTCTCAAGGACCCCTCTGGGGAACCCGACCAGGCTTAGAAGGATTCCTCTTGTGGAGCTGTTTCACCAACGTAGGGGCATGTATTTGAGAAGCGGGTTCCCAGGAACGTTCAGCAATGGGATACCCCTTCCAATGAACCAAGTAATACAAGCGACTACCCCGTAATTTGGAATCCAAAATTTGACTGACCTCAAATTCTGAAGCGCCATCGATAAGCAAAGGTGGAGGAGGTTTGACTATGGTGGAGAAACGATTCTTCACTACAGGTTTCAGAAGAGACACATGAAACACAGGGTGAATCTTTAAAGTCTTGGGCAAGGCCACACGGTATGCAGAAGAACAAACTTTGGAGACAATTCTGAAAGGTCCGATGTATTTGGGTCCCAATTTAGTACAGGGTTGTTTAAGATGAATGAATTTAGTAGACAACCACACCTTATCTCCTGTACGATAAATAGGAGCTATTCAGCGTTTGCGAACAGCAAACGTCTTATACTTCTTTGCAGAGAGGAGAAGGATCTGTCGAATTTGATGCCAATGCTTGCAGAGATCTTTAATGGCTCTATCAGCTCCAGGAACTGTAGAAGTACTGATGGAAATAGGAAAAGTTCTTGGTTCAAATCCATAAGCAACCTTAAAATGAGACGTCTGTAAGGAGGAATTGAGACGAGAATTGTGAGCCAGTTCAGCTAAAGGAAGAAGTTGGGACCAATTAGAATGTTGATGGTTGACATAGTGCCTGAGGAAAGATTCAAGAGATTGATTTACAAGTTCTGTTTGTCTGTTGGACTGAGGGTGGTGAGCAGTAGAAAGGGAAATGCTGATTCCGAATTGTTTACATAGGGATCTCCAAAATCGTGAGACAAACTGAACACCACGGTCAGAAACGATGTCCAAAGGAAATCCATGTAAACGAGTGACATGGAGGATGAATAGCTCAGAGAGCTTCTGAGCGGAAGGCAATCCGGGTAACGGAATAAAATGGGCAGTTTTGGAAAACCTGTCCACAATTACCCAAAAAGTATTGTTTCCAGCAGAATCAGGCAGGTCTGTAATAAAGTCTATGGAAATGTGAGGCCAAGGGTAATATGGCACAAGGAGAGGTTGTAATAAACCAAAAGGTAGATGGGAGGCTTGTTTATTTGAGACACAAGAATGACAAGCTGCGATATAGTCCTTGACATCTTTGGACATGGATGACCACCACACGTTGTTTGAGTTTCCATAATGTGTGGGTTACAGCAGGATGACCAGCTAAGACACTGTCATGGGCCCAACGAAGCAGTTTAAGGTGGAATTCTGGATTTACATATAAGATTCCAGGAGGTAGTTTATAAGTAGAGGGTACCTTGGTCTGAGATGAGCGTAGAGCCTGTATAGGAAATGAGGATAACTGAGCAAGAATACTGAAAGGTTGAAGTATGGGTTCAGCAGCAAATGGCACAGAATCAGAAGATTGATACTGTCTGGATAAAGCATCAGCCTTAGAATTCTTCGTACCAGGTACATAAGACAGTACAAAATTAAACCTTGAAAAGAACATAGCCCAACGGGCCTGACGAGAGTTGAGGCATTTAGCAGAGTTAAGATACAGAAGATTCTTGTGATCTGTTAGGATAAGAAATGGTTGAGCAGTACCCTCTAGCCAATGCTTCCATTCTTCCAGAGCCAACTTTATTGCAAGTAACTCCTTGTTGCCTACATCATATTTCTGTTCCGCTGGACTACATTTTTTAGAGAAAAATCCTACTGGATGAATCTTACTGGTAGTGGGATTTCGTTGGGACAATACGGCTCCTGCCGCTATAGCAGAGGCATCCACTTCAAGAATAAATTGGAGTTTGGGAACAGGGTGACAGAGGATGGATGCCGAGGAAAATGCAGTTTTCAAAGATTCAAAAGCCTGTATAGCAGTGCTTGACCAATCTCTGCAGTTTTGGCCCTTTTTAGTAAGGGAAGTGAGAGGAGAAGTAATATTAGCAAAGTCATTTATACATTTTCGATAATATTTGGCAAAGCCAAGAAACCTTTGTAAGGACTTAAGGGTGGTAGGTCTAGGCCAGTCCTTAATGGCAGAAAGTTTATCAGGATCCATTTTGAATCCTGACTTCAAAATAATATACCCCAGAAAAGGAATAGAGGTCTGGTGGAAAGAACATTTCTCGAGTTTGGCAAAGAGATGATTCTCACGAAGTCTCTGGAGTACTAACTTCACATGTAGGAGATGTTCTTGTAAGGACTCAGAGTAAATCAAAATATCGTCCAGATATATGATGACAAACTGGTTTAGGAAATCACTGAAAATTTCATTTTCGAAGTGTTGGAATACAGCAGGGGCATTGCATAGCCCAAAAGGCATAACTAGATATTCATAGTGACCAAATCTAGTGTTGAATGCTGTCTTCCATTCGTCCTCTTTACATATTCTGACCAAATTGTACGCCCCCCGGAGATCCAATTTTGAGAAGATGGATGCGCCTTGGAGACAGTCAAAAAGCTCTGGAATGAGTGGAAGAGGATAAGAATTCTTGATAGTAATTTGGTTCAGTGCCCGATAATCAATACAGGGTCGGAGGCCTCCATCTTTCTTCTTGACAAAGAAAAAACCTGCTCCTACAGGTGAGGATGAAGGACGAATAAAGCCTCTGGCCAAGTTATCTTTGATATATTCTTCCAAAGAAACTTATTCTTGATGTGGCAGGGGATAAGTTTTCCCTTTAGGGAGAGGAGCTCCAGGTAATAAATCAATAGGACAATCAAAAGTCCGATGAGGTGGTAACTTTTTAGCATCTTACTTAGAAAACACATCACAAAAGAATGATATTGCATAGGTAAAGATTTGGGAATATCCAAAACTGCTACTACTGAACTTGGAGCCATATGGGGACTCTGCAGGCAATGTTTGAAGCAAGTATCTCCCCAGGCTATAAGTTCCCCATTAGACCAAGCGAAAACGGGATCATGAAGCTTTAACCCAAAATCAAAGGAAATTGAGGAGAGATTACATCAAAACAGATAGTCTCAGAGTGAAGAATTCCTACAGACATACATAGAGGAATGGTGGCTTGTTGAATAAATCCAGAACCTAGAGGTTGACCACTGACAGTAGTAACTTTGATAACTTGATCTTTTTCAAGAAGTGGTATCCAAAGAGAATCAGCAAAACTAGAATCAATGAATGTCCCTGCAGCCCCAGAATCAATTAAGACTTGAACTTGAAACTTAGCACTTCCGAATTTCAAAGTAACAGGAACAAAAAGTTTTGGATTGAGGGAAGGAAAAGAGTTCCGGCTTAACTCTGTCCCTCTTTCAGAAGTTAAGCCCGGGCTTTTACTGGACGTGTAGGACAATACTTTAACAGATGTCCCTTAGTTCCTCAGTAAAGACAAAGTCCAAGAGTACGCCTCCTGAGGGGTTCAGCATCAGTTAATTTGATTGCACTTACTTCCATAGGTTCTACAGACTCAGAGTGAGTAGCAGAAGGATTAGAAGGATTAGGAGGTCGTGAAGGCAGGCAAAAAGTAGGTTTGGAAAAGGATCTCCTGTTAAGGTCTCTTTCCTGAAGATGCTCAGAATAACGTGTGTCCAACTTAATACATAAATTAATGAGATCTTCAAGGGATTCAGGTAGATCCCAAAAAACAGGCTCATTCTTTAGACGTTCACCTAGACATTTGCGGAAGGCAGCTCTCAGGGCCCCATGGTTCCAAGTAGTCTCAGCCGCAAGAGTTCGGAATTCAATAGCGTATTGGGCTACAGAGAGAGAACCTTTGTTTAAGATCCAACAGTCCTGCCTCGGCTGCTGCAGACCTGCCGCGCTTGTCGAACACTGAAGAGAAAACAGATACAAAGGAGTCCACATCGTAAAGCAAAGGGTCATATTTTTCTAGAAGAGGAGATACCCAAGCCAGAGCTTTGCCCTTCATGAGAGAAATCAGAAACCTTATCTTACAGGATGAGTTAAAAAACACATGAGGGTTATTTCTGAAATGAAGACGACATTGATTTAGAAATCCATGGCAGTCTTCAGGGTTGCCATCGTATTTATCCGGAAGGAGAATCCTAGGAGTTAAGTTACTAGTAGACTGAGGTGGGTTAAATATGGGTCCAGAACTGGCCACAGCAACAACTGGAGTTGCAGGAGATTGAACAGGAGAGGCTAGATTATAAAGAAGTGTAGTGATCTGGTCCAACTTTGGTTTTTTGGGATTGCAGGTGTGTAGCATGAGTTCCAAGAAGCTGTCCTTGTAGGGTCACGGCCCTGGATAACTCAGCGGGATTCATATTATGGCCCGTTTGTTATGTCAGGTTAGGTGAAGTCCTGAATCAGACCCAAATGCTAGAATGATAATTTACAACACACTAGCACACTGAGTATAAACCAGGACCTGACCCCACGACAGCCTCTCTGGAAAAGAATAATACAAGGTGAGATGTTACTCACGTAATCCAAGTAATACCACAAAGATGCTTGATTGAAGATAAGGGGTCAGGATTAAACGTAGTCAGGCAGGCAAGGATTTGGCAACGTAAGATCCAGCAACAAGGTAGATTCAGATTAGAGAGGGATTATCTGAGACGTGGTCAAGTAAGCAAAGTTTGTTAACAGTATATCAGGCAGTAACGTATACTCAGGTTTGAAAGGGTTAAGCAGAGACGTGGTCAAGCAAGCAAAGTTCGTTAACAGTAAATCAGGCAGCAAAGTATCCTCAGGATTGAAGGGGTTAAACAGAGACGTGGTCAGGCAAGCAAAGTTTGTTAACAGTAAATCAGGCAGCAAAGTATCCTCAGGTTTGAGGGGGTTAAACAGAGACGTGGTCAGGCAAGCAAAGTTTGTTAACAGTAAATCAGGCAGCAAAGTATCCTCAGGTTTGAAGGGGTTAAACAGAGATGTGGTCAGGCAAGCAAAGTTTGTTAACAGTAAATCAGGCAGCAAAGTATCCTCAGGTTTGAAGGGGTTAAACAGAGACGTGGTCAGGCAAGCAAAATTTGTTAACAGTAAATCAGGCAGCAAAGTATCCTGAGGTTTGAAGGGGTTAAACAGAGACGTGGTCAGGCAAGCAAAGTTTGTTAATAGTAAATCAGGCAGCAAAGTACCAAAATGAGTACTCACAAAGCCACAGCAAGGAAAAAACAAACGGGCTTCAGGTGAAGGACAGGCCGGAATTTGAACCCAGAGTGATGTCAGCGGAATGGGACGGCTTCATGGAGCGTGTCAGCAGAGTGAGACAGCTTCAGAGGCAAAGGATGTTGCTAAGCAATGCAGCAACAGAGCCTCAGAAGCGAGGAGCGTGACAGAACCTTTAGTGCAGCTTCCACATTCAATGAGCACAAAGGAGTGCTCAGGCTTTAAATCTGCAAGGTACCCCATACTTAAACGTATACCTTGAATTCAATCCTCAGTGTGCAAGGGCGATCGTACGAAGAGGATCTCCATGTCTCCGCAGTCGCCGGTCTTCAGTCCTGTAGTTGCTGTTCAAATCAGCCAATGTGGGTTAATCACGGATTAGGGGTTAATAGATTAAGGGCATTCACTCTTTTACTGCCCTTAAAAGGGCATTTAGCTCTTTTTAAAAGGCCCATTATATCTCTAATACAAAAAAAGCCTAAATCTAACCCCCAGATAGGTATCTAGGGGTTAGACTTAGGCTTTTTTTTGGGGGGGGGGTTTGTTTTATTTTAGATTATGGATTTAATGGGCCTTTGAAAAAGAGCTAAATGCCCTTTTAAGTACAATGCCCATGCAAATGCCCCTTTAGGGGCAAAGAGTAGTTTAGGATTTTTTAGTGTTAGTTTTTTTTTATTTTAGGGGGTTTGGTGTGTGGGGGGTTTTACTTTTAGAGGGGGGACTTAGTATTTCTTAAGGTAAAATAGCTGTTTAACTTAGGGCAATGCCCTACTAGAGGACCTTTTAAGGGCTATTGGTAGTTTAGCATTAGATTAGGGGGTGTTTTTATTTTCATAGGGATTAGGTTTAATTTTTTTATTTTTGATAATTTGGTTTATTATTTTATGTAATGTTAGAATTTTTTATTTTTTGTAATCTTAGATTAATTTAATTTTAGTTAGCTAATGTTAGCTTTTTTATTTTAATTGTTTATAATTTAGAATTTTTTTATTTAGGTAATTGAGGTTAATTTAGGGGGTGTTAGGTTAGGGGGTGTTCGGTTAGCATGCTTAGTAATTTTATTAGTTATTTGCATGTAGGGGTTTGGCGATTTAGGGGTTAATAGTTTTATTAGGATTATTGCATTGTGTGGGTTTGGCGGTTTAGAAGTTAATAGTTTTATTAGGATTATTGCGTTGTGTGGGTGGGGCAGATTAGGGGTTAATAGATCTATAAAGTTTGTTGCGATGTGGGTTAATGGCGGATCAGGCGTTAATAGTTTTAATAGGTACTTTGTAATGTGGGTTAATGGCAGATTAGGGGTTAATAGTTTTAATAGGGATGATGTGGGTGAATGGTGGATTGGGGGTTAATACATAGGTAGTTTGCGATGTTGGGGTTGATGGATTTAGGGGTTAATACATTTATTAGGTAGATCACAATGTGGGTGAATGGCAGATTAGGGGTTAATAGTTTAATTAGGCATATTACGTTGTGGGGGTTGTCGGTTTAGGGGTTAATACTTTTATTATTAGTTCTGATATGGGTTTGATGAAAATTGTAGTGAAAACATTTCAGTTTAATTTGTAATTGTTGCAAACTGAGCCTTTGTATCAGCCCTAGGTGTATCATCTCTCTCCCCTATAAAATTCTGTATCTCAGAGAGCTTCATTACTTTCTATGCTATTTTTGGGGGACTTCTGCCCTAATAGAATTCAGTGAGTTCAGCCCCTGTGAAGTCTGCACTATAATTTCTATCCAATTAGAGTAGCTTTGCTTATTGGGCCCATAGAAAGTAATGAAGCTCTCTGGAACACTGAAGCTTTCAGTTTTTTCATTTTTATTTAAAAAAAGAAATACAAGTTCAATGTAATTTGTAAAATATATATGTAAATATACTAATTATTATTATTATTATTATTATGATTATTATCAGTTATTTGAGTGTCAACAGATTCTGCAGCACTATAAACATAGGTATACCATGTAAAGGTAGCATTTATAGGAGACAAATGCATAGAGGGCCCTATCAAAATTGTCACCTCTCATGAATGTGATCTACAAAACAGTTGGGCTTTTAGGCTTACATGCTAAGGGTGTTCAAGGGGATGACAAAGGAGGATGAAAGGAATGGTTAGCGTGTATTGTATGCATCCCTGAACAGTAGAGTCTTTAAGAAATGCTTAAATGAGAGCTAGAGGAGAGTCTTGTGGGGCAAGGCAGAGGGTTTTACAGAATGGGGAATGCGAGGCGGTAACAAGAAAAGAGGAGAGAAGGAATTTGTGAGTAGAGTGAAGGGAATGGGAGGGACAGTATCTGGAGACGAGGTCTGAGATATAGGGGAGAGCAGTTTTATTGAGGGCCTGGAATACCAGAGGGTTTTGTGTTTTATTCTGGTGGTTAGAGGAAGCCAGTGAAGGGATTGGTAGAGAGGTGCAGCAGCCCAGTGACGTGTAAGGAAGATCTGCCTGGCAGAAGCATCATTATGGATTGTAAAGGAGATAAATGGTAATTAGGGAGTCCAGAGAGGACGGAGTTGCAATAATCAAAGAGGCAAATGATGAGAGAGTGAATTAAAATCTTAGTAGTGTACTGTGTGATGAAGTGGCAAATTTTGGAAATGTTTTTTAAGATTGAAGCGGCAGGAACTGGCTCAAGACTGGATGTAAGGAGTAAAAGAAAGATCTGAGTCAAGTTTGACCCTAAGACATTGGGCAAACAGGGTTTGGGTAATTATGTAATTATATATAGAGATTTTGAAAGTATGATCCTAATTTGTTAAAGTTACACAGAAGCTATTAAAGCATAATCAGAATGTTTTAAATTACAATCCTAAATGCACTGCTGTATACAAAATAAAATACAAAATAGAAATTGAAAAGTTTAAATGTAATAAAACTTAAAGGAAAAGTGTAATCCAAAATGATTATTGATTAAAAAGATAGATAACGTGGGGCGGAGCCAAGCTGTGCTGGGACATGGCCGTGTTTCTGTAGAGCTCCAGTGATGTTGCAGCTCATCTAACTTAGAGTTCATAGGTGGAGACCTTAAATATACCACACTGGACCCCTAAACCTCCTAGCAAGGACCGGCACCAAATCTGGGGACACCCTCGCACTCTGGGAACACAATTATGGCTAGATGTTAGTTCTAGCAGAGGTCCGGTCGCCATCTTTGATTTTGCCGGGTGAGACATAGGACACTTCTGCCTATTATACTTGCACCTTAACTTTGAGGAAACGCTACAGGGGTGGACACTACCAGACCGCCAGCCACAGATTCAGTCCTCTGAACCTGCTTAAGAGAGGTGCAGACGCAGACCAGCTGGAGCCTCGGTAGTCGTCCTGACCACGCGGTCTGTCTTCTAATTAAAGGTAAAAAATACTGCAACCACACCCGAGCATAAGAGAGGCTTTTTTCTTTTTCTTTTCTGAGGGGCTGAGCAGTTCTCAAAGAGACAAGCATAGTTAATACATATATAGCCATCTCTATCCCAGCTATAACCTTGGAGGGGGATTTACGTGTGTGCCCTGTTAACCCCTTATACGCCGCGCATTGAGAAAGCAGGTATTCTGGCCCCCAAACCCACATATTGTCTGTGCAGCAGGAGATCAAGCAGTAAGAGCACAAGATATATAAATTTGGAAACTATATCATAATCAAAGAAAGGAAAAGCAGCTTCTTATTTGATAAAGGAGACATTTATTGTTAAGGGCAGCACTTTTGGGAGCTGAGGAAGGGCCTCTGCTGGGCTATACTGACATTAGGAGACCACATTGTTTTGAGTGGGACTGTATGCTCAGTGGGGCCACATCTTTCATTGCTCTGTATTGGCCTTCACAGTCATCTCTCATAAATAAAATTGACCACAACCTGATTGTCTGCTTAGGACTTTTAGACTCCTAGAGGATTTGTCCTTTTTGCTCACTGAAGACCATCATTATGTCCCAACGTAAGGGCCTCAAGCCAGACAAGGGCAGCAAGGCAGCAGTAACTACGACATCTGTGTCCACCTTTTTTCACTCACCAGACTCTGCTCCAACAGAGCTGTCACAATTACAGGAAAAACTAGTACTAGAGATGCAGGCAGAATCTATACCCCTACAGCATAACTCCTTACTTATCCTACAATCACAAACTGCAGATCTTCCATCTAAGACTGATCTTGAATCTCTAAAATCTTTCATTAAGGGAGAAATGAGAGATCTTAAAAAAGATTTAACCGATATGGGCTCCAGATTGGATTACCTTGAAGAAGGCCAAGATGCTCTCAATACTATGGTAAGCTCAAATACACAACAACTATCAATACCGGACTCTATGGTACAGTCCTTACAAGATAAGCTCGAAGATCTGGACAACCGTGGGAGGAGGAATAACCTTAGGATTAGAGGTATTCCCGAAGAGATCTCGCAAGACCAATTAAAATCCTATATTAAAGATTTTTTCCACTCCCTAACTCCCAGATCACCACCACTTCAGAGTGATGACATTGAACGACTTCACAGGGCACTCAGACCCCCCTCTAAACCTCCATCCCCACCAAGAGATGTGATCATAAGGTTCCTGAGGTATACCATCAAAGAGGAACTGTGGCAAGCTGCGAGATCAAGAAGACCCATCACATTCAGAGATCATACTATACAAATATTTCAGGGCCTTTGCCCGCAAACTATCCAGAGGCGGAAGGAGATTAGATTCCTTACCAAAGCCCTACAAGATAACAATATTAGGTATCGATGGGGATTTCCATTCAGTTTAATCATTAACCACAATGGCTCCCAAATCATATACAAATCCTTCCAAGATCTAGATAGCTTAACAGAAAAGCTGAACATCACAGTCGTTCCTCCTGGAGAAGATGTTCTGGAACTCTCATCATCGCGACAAGATAAAAATCAAGATCATCCAAAGGAGCAGCGACCGCAATGGATCAAGTCACAACCTAAAAAAAGGAAAACGGAGTCACCTCCTTCAGACCTTCCTTGAATTAAGTGCTGTTGATGCCTGTTATGTTTTATCACCCTGGACTAAACTCTTTTGCCTTCAGGTTCGTGCCGGCCCGGTGTGGCTAATGGACAGCCAGTGGTTTTCCACTGTTAGGACACTGAACTTGGGTACTGGGTAAGATCCAAATGGTTTAAACAAGGTTTAATATTTAGTTATTAGATATGCAATGTTGCAAACCTGTTTTCTTCTTTCAAATAACTTCAAGTTACTGTGTTATACTGTTTAATCCTGCAAAAACTGCTTGACATCAGTAAGACCATTTGTATGAACTGTGCTTTTTTGGATGGAAGCTACTTTGCAAAGAGTTAAAAATAACAAACACTTCTCCATAAAATACCGAAAGTATACTTTTTATTTTCCCTCCCCCCCTTTTTTTTTTCTTCCTCTTCTTTGTAAGATTTGTTTTCCACTTCCCCTCTTACCTTCCCCCCCCCCCCAACAAACTTATTATAACAGCATAACCATATTAAGAACCTGCCAGTGTGCTACAGAATATTGGTGTATTTAATGGTATTTACTAAGAGTCAATTGGAGGTTTGCAAGAAATATGCAGCTTGTATTTTAGACATATAATATAGGGGACACTCATAGATAATGATCACCATTAGAGATTAGGGACACCATGACCATCCCCTCACCTCCCCCTCCCCCCCCCTTTTTTTTTTTTTTTCTTTTTCTCCTTTCCTCCTCCTCATTGTTGTTGTTTTGCTTTGTTATATATTCACTTTAGGTCTCCACCTTGAACATACATGTATCATACAAATAGCTACTAAGAGCATTATGCAACACCGTTTACCCCCCTACTAAGGTGTATAATTTTAAAAATACACTATATGTTGGAACAGTTTCTAGATACAGTTTAATTTACTATGTTATTGTTGTATTTGATGTACTTATGATGTCTCATGCCTTTATCTCAATGATGCCTTCCTCAACTATGAATCACGAGTTAACCCTGTACCAGCCCTTAGCAATAATGCAAGACTTAGAATGTACCAATGTTGACAAACAAGATTACTATTAAAGTTCTTTCGCATAATGTCAAAGGGTTTAATATTCCGCAGAAATGAACCATGGCGTTTAGAGACTACAAAAGACTTAAATGTGACGTTGTTATGCTCCAGGAGACTCATTATAAGAGGGGATTTGAACCTCGCCCATCCTTTAAGAAATTTGGCCCAGTCTATTTCTCTTCTAATGACTCCAAACGTAATGGTGTATTTATAATGATTAAAAATCCCCTTTAAGGTTAACTCAACTATTAAAGACAAGAAAGGGAGATACCTAATTATTTTTGGGATCCTATACCACAAACCTATAACTTTAGTTAATATTTATGCACCTAGCCTAGATTCTCTCACATTTTTCCACCAAATCTGTAATAAAATATTAGAAATCACAAAAAATAGTTTGCTGGTAGGTGGGAACTTTAATGTTGCGCTGGACCCACTATGGATTGCTCCTTAGGAAGGTCATCAGTCACTAACAAAACCCTTAATTTAATAAAGTCCCAACTGTCGACCCTGGCAATACATGATACCCGGATTCGAAAGATTACACCTTCTACTCACATCCACACCAAAATTATTCTAGAATAGACTATTTGCTAACTGATGTCACTAGTTTATCCCAAGTCCTTCATTCAGAAATCCATCCTATAACATGGTCAGATCATGTGATGATTAGTTGTACTTTTGACTTCCACATCTATACCACCCAATCGAGGATATGGAGACTAGATGAATCCCTTTTGAAAGACCCTTTAATGCAAATTCAATTAGCTAAGTCCATAGAGGACTACTTCAAACTGAACACTACTCCTAACACTTGCCCACAGCACATTTGGAATGCTCATTAGTGCATTCTTAGAGGAGAACTGATAGTGCTAAAGGCTGCTAAAGTTAAACAAAACCAGACTTACTTAACCTCGTTACTAGCTGACATAAATAAACTTCAAGACATACACAAAATATTCCCCAAAGATCACTCCCTCCTTGAAAGCTTAGAACATAAAAGAGCACAACTTACCCTTTTTTTAGGGACTGAGGCCAAACGCAATGCACTATTTCTTAAAAAAACCTTTTATGAGGGCGCTAATAAGCAGGGTAAGTTACTAGCAAGACAACTTAGGAAAAAAGCGCTCAGCAGATATATCCTACATATTACAGACGACAAAGGGAAGGACTGGTATACATCAAAAGATATAATAAATAGCTTCAGGCAATATTATGAATCGTTATATAACTTTGACCAAAATATTCCTCCACCAACAAACGCGGATATACAAAATTATCTGAACCAATTGCACGTTCCCCAAATTACTGAGGAACAAAGAGATGACCTAGATGCACCCTTCTCAGCTGAGGAAATCAAACTAGCAATTAAATCACTAAAAAAAGGAAAGTCGCCAGGCCCAGATGGCTTCGGCAATGATTACTATATAACCTTCAAAGATCTCCTAATACCACATCTCCTAGCATATTTTCAAAGTATAGACGAAAACAAAAAAATCCCCCCCCTTAGCCCTGCAAGCCAACATAACTATGATCCCGAAACCAAACAAATCTAAGGCATTAATAACAAACTACAGACCGATCTCCCTGTTAAACACGGACATAAAGATTTTCGCTAAAATTATAGCTAACAGACTTAACTTAATTCTACCTAAGATTATTCACCAAGATCAGGTCGGTTTTGTTCCTCATCACGAAGCCAGGGATAATACGGTGCGCAATTTACATTTGCTGTGGCATGCCAAATCCAAAAAATTTCCTTCAATCTGGCTCTCTACCGAGGCTGAAAAGGCCTTCAACAGAGTCGGATGGCCTTTTCTAGAGGTGACACTACAGGCCTTTGGGTTAAGTGATAAGATACTACATAAAATCTTTGCTCTTTACAATAAACCCAGTGCTAGAGTGATCCTTAATGGAATCCTATCAGACCCGCTTCGGATTACAAACGGCACCAGACAGGACTGTCCCCTATCCCCTTTGCTATTTACATGCCTTATCGAAACACTGGCGATTAGAATTAGATCAAATCAAGAAGTCTGGGGTCTAGTGGTGGAGGGAGAAGAGTATAAGATGTCTCTCTTCGCAGATGACATTCTTTTCTCTCTGATAGATCCAGTTGCAACAATCCCACCCCTCATGAAAGAGCTAGAGGTATTTCATAAATGATCTAACTTTAAAATTAACCAAACTAAATCCGAAATGCTAGGTGTAGCTATTGATCACCAAACGGAAACACTAATAACCAAAATATGCCCATTTAATTTGAGTGGGGAATCCCTGAGATATCTGGGAATACAGCTAGCGGATAATTCTGATGCTTTATTTAAATTAAATTATATCCCAATTAAAAATATACTTATGAGAGACTTATCGTCCTGGACAAGGAGGCATCTGTCCTGGTTAGGCAGGATTAATACAATCAAAATGAATGCATTCCCGCGCCTGTTATACATTATGCAAACCCTCCCTATTCCACTCCCCAACACTTACACCTTACAGATGCAGCGGCTATTTGGTTCCTTCATTTGGAATAGACGCCCCCCCTAGGATACACAAACTTACTATGACACACTCAATTGCTCAGGGAGGCCTAGGCATACCTGATGTTGATTCGTATCGTAGGTCCATAATTCTACAGAGAATTCTCGATTGGAGAATACACAGAGACCATAAGAGATGGATTTTACTGGAGGAAAATTTAAACCCTAGTATCAACCTGCCTTCTGTTTGTTGGCACCCAAACTTCCAATTGTTGAGTAGACAGATAGATAATCCCATTACTCAGGAAACAATAAAAATATGGGACTCTTCTAATAAAATGAATCCATACCTCTCCTCATGTCCGGGCCCGCTAACATCACTTCTCCACAATAGCGAATTCTCACTATCATTAATAACTAAAAACATAGAGACTCACACCGAGAACAGGGAGGTCTCAGCAATGCAAATCACTGACAATGATCAATTATGCACCCAAGAACGACTGGTCGATACGGGTCATGACTGGGCTGCTAGCTGGTTTTCCTACAGGAGAATACACCATTATATCACAACCCACCCACATTACGCAAACATGGCACGCTCGCTAACATATCTGGAAAAACTATATGCTTCCACTCCTCCAATTAAACATAGTCTTTCACATATCTATAACATTATTACTCAATCACCCCCGGGCAATCTGCCACGTTCTATTGAAATGTTGGAGAGAGAACTGGGGATAATTATTACTCCTCAGACTGCAACTAATATCTTTCACAACACCAAATCTGCCTCTACATCTGCATCCATTAAGGAAATAAATTACAAAATACTACATGGTTGGTACCTTACCCCTAAGAGGTTACATAAATTGTTCCCAAAGACTAATAATCGCTGCTGGCGATGTGGGCATGTTGGAAGTAATATGAGCCATATATGGTGGTGGTGCTCTCAGATTAACACGCTGTGGCTCAATATAATCAGTGAGATAGAATATATATTCCAGGCTCTTCTCCCCTTAGATCCTCTAGTCTGGCTGCTAAATAAATCTGTTAAACTTCCCCAAGCCCACTTTAGACCTCTATTAAAAATTATGATAAACAGCGCAAAAGTTCTGATAGCTCAAAATTGGAGATCAACTGAAGTGGTCTCTATAAAACTATGGCAAAGTAAGGTTACAGATATGATTGAAATGGAGGAGTACGGTTCCTACTTGTCCGGCAATAGGGAGCAATTTATTGAGGTACAACACACGTGGGAACGATATATTAAAGATAGAAAGCTCTAGATCCCCTTTTGACATTGACTGTGGCTAATTACATTGTAGATCATAGTTACTATTGGTTCAATTCATACATTGGTACAGATATTAAACAATCGTTTAATTAAACTAATAAAGATACTGTTACAGGCATTGAGACATTAGGGTTATTGTTAAAAACAAATTTATAAAAGGTTAAAATGAGAATCCGTGATGCATGTTCTTTTATATTTGGTTACTACTAATCACAGATGTGTTTCCACTTATGTGTATTCTTTACAAAGCCTGTTAGACGAACGTCATCTGTCATTGCTGCATAACTGCACATTTTTTTTTCTCTGTATTCTGTATTATGGATTCTTAATAAAAAAGATTTTGGAAAAAAAAATATATATAGATAACGCCTTTACTACTACTTTGTAACCTTTAAACATCTACATTTCTTCCTGTTTCTAAACCCCTGCAGTCCACCTTTAAATGCAAGACAATGCTAGTTCATATGTGCCATATAGATAACATTATGCTCACTCCCATGGAGTTATTCATTAGGCAGCACTAATTAGCTAAAATGCACTAAGATAAGGGGCAGTCTGCAGAGACTTAGATACAAGGTAATCACGGAGGTAAAAAATATATTCATATAACCATGTTGGTTGTGTAAAACTGGGGAATGGGTAATACAGGGATCATCTATCTCTTTAAACAATACAATTTTTGGATTAGATTGTACCTTTTATCTGAAATGCAAAATAATATAACATACAAAGCACAAAGTGTAAATGCAGTAGAACTCTCATGTCATGTAGTGCTATATTGCACTGGGCTTGTTTCTCCTTCACATACAAAAATGCAGCGAACGCCCCTTGGAGAAGTAAAGCAAAATATGCCTTTTAAAAAATTCACTAGGGATCTTGCAATGCTGGAGGATCATTTTAGATCATCTCACCTGAGCGGAAAGCGTTAGATCATCAGGGCCTGAGTAAGTATCCCAACAAATGTTGGACAAATACTTCCTAGTTGATAAACTAAAGCGTAACTTTTAATAATAAACACTTTTACACTAATAAAAATTAGAAAAATCTATACCTGAGCAAACACACAAGCCCACTTAACCAACAATGTGCCTGGAGAGGCAGCTTGGTAAATTTCTCCAATTTTATAAAACTTCTGTACATCTGGGCTCTGATTGAGTAAATGAAACCAAAAAGAAGATTTCTGGGGGGTATATGGGTGAAATTTTTAAAACAAATGTGTGCATGTGCCTTGAGCAATGTAACAAGGTTATACATACAGTGTTCAAGACGTGTATGCTCCTGAGACTACCTCAGTATGCTATTATGGAAAACAACTATGTTTCAGCAAAGGATACTAAGAGTGATAAGCAAAGTTGATAATAGGAGAAAAATTGATTATTATTTTTTTAATTTTACACTATGGGGCCTATTTATTAAAGGTCTTGCGGACCTGATCCGACAGTGCGGATCAGGTCCGCAAGACCTCGCTGAATGCGGAGACCAATACGCTCTCCGCATTTAACATTGCACCAGCAGCTCACAAGAGCTGCTGGTGCAACGCCGCCCCCTGCTGACTCGCGGCCAATTGGCCGCCAGCAGGGAGGTATCAATCAACCCGATCATACTCGATCTAGTTGATTTCTGGCGATTCCTGTCCGCCTCATCAGAGCAGGCGGACAGGGTTATGGAGCAGCAGTCTTTAGACCGCTGGTTCATAACTGGTGTTTCTGGTGAGTCTGAAGACTCGCCAGAAACACGGGCCCACAAGCTCCGTTCGGAGCTTGATAAATGGGCTCCTATATCTGAATTCTGAATCATGAAATATTACTTTAAGTTACTTGTCTCTTGCAGTGTTGATTTGCATGAAATGTTTACAAATAATTGCCTGCAGTGTCCCTTTAAATAAGCAGCTTGATTTAGCCAAACAGCTTGGACGCTCATTGGCATAACTTGAGTGCTAAATAATGAAATGTATCAAGCTGGGAGTTCTGTGGAATGAAGCCCGAGGTCCCATCTGGATTCTTGTGCTGCCTGATCCTTTTTAGTGGTGGCATTAAAATGAATACACAGACATCTGTTTAATCTGGATCCTACCCCATAACACTAAGTGCCCAGTCCTCAAACCTTCTCATAAGCTTTCTTAAAGGGACAATAAAGTCATAATTAGACATTCGTGATTTAGGCAGAGCATACAATTTAACAACTTTCCAATTTACTTTTATTATTTTTTATTTGCTTCCTTTTCTTGTTATCCATTGCTGAGAGGTTTATCTAGGAAAGCTCAGGAGCAGCAAAGAACCTAGGTTCTAGCTGCTGATTGGTGGCTGCATATATTGCTCACCCATGTGTTCAGTTAGAAACCAGTAGTGCATTGCTGCTCCTTCAACAAATGATATCAGGAGAATGAAGCAAATTTGATAATAAAAGTAAACTGGAAAGATGTTTAAAATTGTATGTTCTACCTAAACTATGAAAGGAAAATTTTGGGTTTCATGTCCCTTTAATTGTCCCTTTATATGTACCAAAATGGGAAAAAAATATTGATCAACTGCAGTTTTGGCTACGACTTAATAATTTAAAGCTCATATTTAACACCAAAAAGCCATGAAAATATGTTGCCAACTACACAATATTCTGATGAGAGATTTATACAAAATGTACCAAATGCCAACTATACAATATTCTGTTTAGAAAATCATACAACCCCTGAACAAACATGTTTTAGAGTAATAAAGTAAATAGAACGTTTTCTTAGAAGTGTTAGAAGACAATTTTGAGTTTCTTGTATAAGATTTCATTTTATGACATTTTTAAATATGTAAACTACAAAGATTGAAAGGTTAATTTGCTGTTTTATAAAGGCATTGAGCATTCCAACAAACAATATACAATATATATATATAAAATAACTGATGTTTAAATGGGTTCTCTAAAAAAATGTTATGAATAGAGATGAGTAATACTTATACTTGGTAAAAAAAAAAAATGGTACAAAAAAGATTATGTTAACACTGTTTATTTTAAATGTAAAACTAATAGAAAGTGAAGGTTTGTGAACGATTGGTTCATGGAATTGAAGCTCACATACTTCAAGAATAAAAAAGAAAACTAAAATTCTGTATTTTAGATACCACAAAGAAAAGAAAAAAATAATAATGTCAGAACAGTTGCACGTGAGCAATAAGGGTTTGTTTGCACATGTTGGAAATGGCGTATGTATTACAAGTTGAAAATAAACATGTTCGCTCAAGTGCGATCGGTTATTGGGGGATATCTATCAAGCCGTCAACCTGAAATACGCTGGAATTCCGCAGCGCAATTGTTGCGAGCTTGATTCGACCAACTAAATAAACGTATTAACCCCTAAACCTCTGGCCTTCCACATCACTACCACTAACTAAACCTATGAACCACTAAACCGCCAGTCCCCCACATCGCCATAAACTAAATTAAGCTATTAACCCCTAAACCTAACAAGCCGCTAACTTTACATTAAAATTACAACATCCCTATCTTATAATAAATTAAAACGTACCTGTAGAATTAAAAGAAACTATATTAAACTATTAATTAACCTACCCTAACTATTATCCTACAATTAAATTAAATTGGTAGGTTTTTTTTAATATGTAATATAGTTAATTTAATTGGTAGTTTAATGTAATTTTAGTATAATAGTTAGGGTAGGTTAATTAATAGTTTAATATAGTTTCTTTAAATTCTACAGGTAAGTTTTAATTTATTATAAGATAGGGATGTTGTAATTTTAATGTAAAGTTAGCGGGTTGTTAGGTTTAGGGGTTAATAGCTTAATTTAGTGTATGGCGATGTGGGGGGCTGGCGGTTTAGGGGTTAATACATTTATTTAGTTGCGGTGGGGTCCGGGAGCGGCGGGATAGGGTTTAATACATTTATTTAGTTGCTGCGGGGTCCGGGAGCGGCGGGATAGGGTTTAATACATTTATTTCGTTGCAGTGGGGTCCGGGAGCAGTGGGATAGGGGTTAATACTTTAATTTAGTTGCTGTGGGGTCCGGGAGCAGTGGGATAGGGGTTAATACATTTATTTAGTTGCGTTGGGGTCCGGGAGCGGCGGGATAGGGGTTAATACTTTAATTTAGTTGCGTGGGGTCCGGGAGCAGCGGGATAGGGGTTAATAACTTTATTTAGGCTGCGGCGGGGTCGGGGAGCAGCGGGATAGGGGTTAATAACTTTATTTAGGTTGCAGCGGGGTCAGGAAATGGCGGAATAGGGGTTAAACATTTTAGTATAGTGGCGGTGTTTAGTGACCGGGTATAAATAAAGTTGGTAAAAAGCCGAATAGCAGCGAGATCGATGACTGTTCGTTAACAACAGTCCGCTGGTCATCACCCCGTACTTGGTGTGCAGCTTTTTTCATAAATAAGGAGATCGTATTCAGGTCAGCAGCCGTGATGTTAGGCGATGTTAGGCGAGCGTATTGCTGCCGTCGAATGCAACAAAGTTGACGGCTTGATAGATAGGCCTCATTATGTGTGTCGAGTAAGTGCGACCTCAGGTTAACTGTTACACTTGAATAAAAAGTTGCACAAAATACATCAAAAATACATTAAAAAGAAAAGTTACTCATAATAACACCATCTAATATAAAATATTTTTAAAAAATTCATAAAAAAGTTATAAGGGCTCAAAGATATGAGGTCTCAGGTGTTAGAAGAAAAAAAGATAGATGCATACATATACATGTCTAAATATGTTTATGTATGTGTGTATAAAATATATATACAGTATATATACTAGACATTTTTTGCAGTACAGTGGTCCCACCCCTTGCTCTCTCTCTATCCCCCCTCTCTTTTGCTCTCTCTTTCTCCCCTCTCTTTTGCTCTCTCTTTCTCCCCTCTCTTTTACTCTCTGTCTCCCCCCTCTCTTTTGCTCTCTCTCTCACCCCTCTCTTTTGCTCTCTCTCTCCCCCCTCTATTTTGCTCTCTCTCTCCCCCCTCTCTTTTGCTCGCTCTCTCCCCCTCTCTTTTGCTCTCTCTTTCTCCCCTCTCTTTTTTGCTCTCTCTCTCCCCCTCTTTTGCTGTCTCTCTCCCTCTCTTTTGCTCTCTCTCTGTCCCCCCTCTCGTTTGCTCTCTCTCCTCTCATTTGCTCTCTCTCTCCTCTCTTTTGCTGTCTCTCTCCCTCTCTTTTGCTCTCTCTCTTCCCACCTCTCGTTTGCTCTCTCTCTCCTCTCATTTGCTCTCTCTCTCCTCTCGTTTGCTCTCTCTCCTCTCTTTTGCTGTCTCTCTCCCTCTATTTTGCTCTCTCTCCACCTCTCTTTTGCGCTCTCTCCACCTCTTTTGCACTCTCTCCCCCTCTCTTTTGCGCTCTCTCCCCTCTCTTTTGCGCTCTCTCCCCCCTCTCTTTTGCTCTCTCTCCCCCCTCTCTTTTGTGCTCTCTCCCCCTCTCTTTTGTGATCTCTCCCCCCTTTCTTTTGTGCTCTCTCCCCCCACTCTTTTGTGCTCTCTCCCCCCACTCTTTTGTGCTCTCTCCCCCCTCTCTTTTGTGCTCTCCCCCCCCTCTCTTTTGTGCTCTCTCCCCCCTCTCTTTTGTGCTCTTTCCCACTCTCTTTTGTGCTCTCTCTCCCCTCTCTTTTGTGCTCTCTCCCCTTCTCTTTTGTGCTCTCTCCCCCCTCTCTTTTGTGCTCTCTCCCCCCTCTCTTGTGTGCTCTCTCCCCCTCTCTTTTGTGCTCTCTCCCCTCTCTCTTTTGTGCTCTTTCCCACTCTCTTTTGTGCTCTCTCCCCCCTCTCTTTTGTGCTCTCTCCCCTTCTCTTTTGTGCTCTCTCCCCCCACTCTTTTGTGCTCTCTCCCCCCTGTCTTTTGTGCTCTCTCCCCTTCTCTGTTGTGCTCTCGCCCCCTCTCTTTTGTGCTCTCTCCCCGCCCCGCCCACGCCACACCTGCCCGGCCAAGCCCACGTCGCACCCGCCGGCCACGCCCATGTCGCACCCATCCGGCCACGCCAACTCCACCACGCCAGATCAGTTGGAAGGCCAGGTGTGTTTGTCCTCGCTCGCAGTCTCTACTTCTCAGGGTTTTTTCCCTGTTTTGTTTGCCATGTGCTGCTGGCAGCCATTTTACTCACCTCTCTTCCTAACTATGGTGCATTGTAGGGGATGTTGCTCATTTCCTGCACTTCCTTTTATGGCCAGACTGGTGTGCATCATCCATGGGAGACAGGATGCAGTCTCAGAATTTTACTCTCTGTCTCCCCTTTCTTTTGCTCTCTCTCTCACCCCTCTCTTTTGCTCTCTCTCTCCCCCCTCTATTTTGCTCGCTCTCTCCCCCCACTCTTTTGCTCTCTCTCTCCCCCCTCTCTTTTGCTCTCTCTTTCTCCCCTCTCTTTTTTGCTCTCTCTCTCCCCCCTCTCTTTTGCTCTCTCTCTTCCCCCTCTCTTTTGCTCTCTCTCTGTCCCCCCTCTCTTTTGCTCTCTCTCTTCCGCTGTCTCTCTCCCCCTCTTTTGCTGTCTCTCTCCCTCTCTTTTGCTCTCTCTCTTCCCCCCTCTCGTTTGCTCTCTCTCTCCTCTCATTTGCTCTTTCTCTCTCCTCTCTTTTGCTGTCTCTCTCCCTCTATTTTGCTCTCTCTCTCCCCCTCTCTTTTGCGCTCTCTCCCCCTCTTTTGCACTCTCTCCCCCTCTCTTTTGCGCTCTCTCCCCTCTTTTTTGCGCTCTCTCCCCCCTCTCTTTTGCGTTCTCTCCCCCCTTTCTTTGGTGCTCTCTCGCCCTCTCTTTTGTGATCTCTCCCCCCTCTCTTTTGTGCTCTCTCCCCCCACTCTTTTGTGCTCTCTCCCCCCTCTCTTTTGTGCTCTCTCCCCCTCTCTTTTGTGCTCTCTCCCCCCTCTCTTTTGTGCTCTCTCCCCCCTCTCTTTTGTGCTCTTTCCCACTCTCTTTTGTGCTCTCTCCCCCCTCTCTTTTGTGCTCTCTCCCCTTCTCTTTTGTACTCTCTCCCCCCTCTCTTTGTGCTCTTTCCCCCTCTCTTTTGTGCTCTTTCCCCCTCTCTTTTGTGCTCTCTCCCCTTCTCTTTTGCTCTCTCTCCCACCTCTTTTGCGCTCTCTCCCCTTCTCTGTTGTGCTCTCTCCACCTCTCTTTTGTGTTCTCTCCCCCTCTCTTTTGTGCTCTCTCCCCCTCTTTTTTGTGCTCTCTCCCTCTCTCCTCCTCTCTTTTGTACTCTCTCCCCCCTCTCTTTTGTGCCCTCTCCCCCTCTCTTTTGTGCTCTCTCCCTCTCTCTTTTGTGCTCTCTCCCCCTCTCTTTTGTGCTTTCTCCCCCCTCTCTTTTGTGCTCTCTCCCTCTCTCTTTTGTGCTCTCTCCCCCTCTCTTTTGTGCTTTCTCCCCCCTTTCTTTTGTGCTCTTTCCCCCCTCTCTTTTGTGCTTTTCCCCTCCTCTCTTTTGTGCTCTCTCCCCCTCTCTTTTGTGCTCTCTCCCCCTCTCCTGCTCTAGTCTCTCTATCCCCCTCCTTAGAGCTCTCCTGTCTTTGCAGTCGGCCCCGGCATCTGGCCTCGGCCGGCCCCGCCTGCATCACGCCCGGCCCCATCCACGTCACATCCAGGCCCCACCCACACCGCACCCACCCGGCCAAGCCCACGTCGCACCCGCCGGCCACGCCCATGTCGCACCCATCCGGCCACGCCAACTCCACCACGCCAGATCAGTTGGAAGGCCAGGTGTGTTTGTCCTCGCGCGCAGTCTCTACTTGTCAGGGTCTTTTCCCTGTTTTGTTTGCCATGTGCTGCTGGCAGCCATTTTACTCACCTCTCTTCCTGACTATGGTGCATTGCACTTCCTTTTATGGCCAGACTGGTGTGCATCATCCATGGGAGACAGGATGCAGTCTCAGAATTGTGATGTCATCACTTATTATTTAAAGGGCCTCTGTTCAGTATGCTTTGCCTTTGCGTTGTCTCAGACCTGTTTGTGAGAGTTCCTGTGTATTACCTGGCTGCCTGACGTCCTTCCTGGTTCCTGATCCCTGGCTTGTTCCTGACTCTGCTGTTTTCCTTGTTCCTGATTCCGGCTCGTCTGACTATTCGCTTTGGCTCCTGACTCGGCTCTTCTCCCCCCTCTTCTCCCCCTGTGCTCTCTCCCCCCTCTCTTTTGTGCTCTCTCCCCCTCTCTTTTGTGATCTCTCCCCCCTCTCTTTTGTGATCTCTCCCCCCACTCTTTTGTGCTCTCTCCCCCCTCTCTTTTGTGGTCTCTCCCCCTCTCTTTTGTGCTCTCTCCCCCCTCTCTTTTGTGCTCTCTCCCCCCTCTCTTTTGTGCTCTTTCCAACTCTCTTTTTTGCTCTCTCCCCCCTCTCTTTTGTGCTCTCTCCCCTTCTCTTTTGTGCTCTCTCTCCCCTCTCTTTTGTGCTCTCTCCCCCCTCTCTTTTGTGCTCTCTCCCCTTCTCTTTTGTGCTCTCTCTCCCCTCTCTTTTGTGCTCTTTCCCCCTCTCTTTTGTGCTCTTTCCCCCTCTCTTTTGTGCTCTCTCCCCTTCTCTTTTGCTCTCTCTCCCACCTCTTTTGCGCTCTCTCCCCTTCTCTGTTGTGCTTTCTCCCCCTCTCTTTTGTGTTCTCTCCCCCTCTCTTTTCTGCTCTCTCCCCCTCTCTTTTGTGCTCTCTCCCTCTCTCCCCCTCTCTTTTGTACTCTCTCCCCCTATCTTTTGTGCCCTCTCCCCCTCTCTTTTGTGCTCTCTCCCTCTCTCTTTTGTGCTCTCTCCCCCTCTCTTTTGTGCTTTCTCCCCCCTCTCTTTTGTACTCTCTCCCTCTCTCTTTTGTGCTCTCTCCCCCTCTCTTTTGTGCTTTCTCCCCCCTCTCTTTTGTGCTCTTTCCCCCCTCTCTTTTGTGCCTTCTTCCTCCTCTCTTTTGTGCTCTCTCCCCCTCTCTTTTGTGCTCACTCCCCCTCTCCTGCTCTAGTCTCTCTATCCCCCTCTTTAGAGCTCTCCTGTCTTTGCAGTCGGCCCCGGCATCTGGCCTCGCCCGGCCCCGCCCGCATCACGCCCGGCCCCATCCACGTCACATCCGGGCCCCACCCACACCGCACCCGCCCAAGCCCACGTCGCACCCGCCGGCCACGCCCATGTCGCACCCGTCCGGCCACGCCAACTCCACCACGCCAGATCAGTTGGAAGGCCAGGTGTGTTTGTCCTCGTGCGCAGTCTCTACTTGTCAGGGTTTTTTCCTGTTTTGTTTGCCATGTGCTACTGGCAGCCATTTTACTCACCTCTCTTCCTGACTATGGTGCATTGTGGGGGATGTTGCTCATTTCTTGCACTTCCTTTTATGGCCAGACTGGTGTGCATCATCCATGGGAGACAGGATGCAGTCTCAGAATTGTGATGTCATCACTTATTATTTAAAGGGCCTCTGTTCAGTAAGGTTTGCCTTTGCGTTGTCTCAGACCTGTTTGTGAGAGTTCCTGTGTATTACCTGGCTGCCTGACGTCCTTCCTGGTTCCTGATCCCTGGCTTGTTCCTGACTCTGCTGTTTTCCTTGTTCCTGATTCCGGCTCGTCTGACTATTCGCTTTGGCTCCTGACTCGGCTGTTCTGACTACCTGCTCTGGTTTTGACTCCTGGCTTGTTATTTGACTTGTGGACTTTTTATTATTTTTTGCTATTAATAAAGGTGTGATTATTTTTGCACTTCTCATCTCAGTCTAATTCCTGGCACCCTGACATTACGCAAAGGCCATGGATCCTGATGGTGCTAATAATCCACCTTTACCTGCCATCATTTCCAGGATGGATGTACAGGATCACCGCTTGGATCAATTTGCACTAGCCCTGCAAACCCTGCTGACTCGCACTGCACATTTGGACCAAAGTGTCCCGCAAGTTATGGCTGCTTCTGTTTCTGCTGCTGCACCTATGCCTTCCAGGAGCATTTCCGGTTCTGCACCTCTACCTCAGTGATATGGAGGCGATCCTATTCAGTGCAGAGGGTTTTTGAACCAGGTGGGCATTTACTTTGAGATGTTACCTCAGGCGTTTCCCTCTGACAGAGCTAAGGTGGGATTTCTCATCTCTTTACTCTCTGACACAGCTCTTGCCTGGGCTAATCCCTTGTGGGAGACTAATAAACCTGTGATTTCAAATTACCCTGAATTTGTGGCCTCCTTTCGAAGGGTATTTGATGTTCCGGCTAGCTCCTCCTCTGCTGCTAAATGACTCATGTCCATTCAGCAAGGTACAAGATCTGTTGCTCAGTATGCTATTGAGTTCCGTACGATTGCCACAGAGGTAGGTTGGAACAATGAAGCCCTTGTTGCTGCCTTCTTTCATGGGCTCTCTGATGCAATTAAAGACAAAGTTGCTGCCAGAGATTTACCAGAGGATTTTGAGGCATTGGTGTCTTTTTTTATCCTAATTGACATCAGACTCAGAGAGAGGCCCTCTTTCAAGGAGCGCTTGCGGAAGCCTCCTTTTCCGTTGTTTCCTACATGTTCGTTCCCACCCATGCCTTCCTCTCCTCCCATGCCTCCTGGTCCCGAGTCACCAAGTACTGCTGAGCCGATGTAGTTGGGATTCACACGTCTCTCCGTGGTGGAGAGGGCCTTTAGGAGGAGGTAGGGGCTCTGCCTCTATTGTGGGTTACAGGGCCACCTTTTGAAGTCTTGTCCTACACGGCCAGGAAACGCTCACACCTAAGGTTATGTCGGGGGCAGACCTTGGGTGGTTTATCCTCGTCCCCGGAACTGCTTAAGGAGAATACTTTGGTCACGGTTGTCCTTTCCTGGGTGGACTCCTCCATAGTCAATCAGGCTCTTGTTGACTCCGGTGCTGCGGGCTATTTCATTGACAGTGCTTTTGTATCAAAGCACTCCATTCCTGTTTTGCCTCGGTCTGTTCCGCTTGCTATTGAGGCCATTGATGGCAGGCCCCTTCATCCCGCACTCGTTACTCACGAAACTGCTCCATTGTCCATGGCTGTTGGGGCTCTCCATTTTGAAACCTTCCAGTTCCAGGTGATAAACTCTCCGCATTTTCCGGTTGTTCTGGGTTATCTCTGGCTCCAAAAGCACAATCCCAGTCTCGACTGGCGCAGGTCCGAAATTTTGTCGTGGTCCCCGCAATGTATTTCCACTTGTCTTCGGAAACAAGTTAAAGTCTTGTGCATTTCTTCGGTATCTCAATTGCCAGAGGAGTACCGAGAATTCCTAGACGTTTTTGACAAGGTGCGTGCTGGTACGTTGCCTCCTCACCGGTCTTACAATTGTGCCATAGACCTGCAACCCGAAGCCATTCCTCCTCAGGGCCGGGTGTACCCTCTGTCTTTTGCAGGGAATTGTGCTATGGAGGAGTATGTTGCCGATGCTCTGTTGAGGGGGATCATCCACAAATCCTGCTCTCCTGCAGGGGCTGGCTTCTTCTTTGTGAAGAAAAAGGGTGACGAGTTAAGACCATGCATCGATTATAGGGGTCTTAATCATCTTACTATTAAGAATGCTTACCCTATTCTGCTCATTACGGAACTCTTTGACCGCCTCAAGGGAGCTACGGTCTTTACTAATCTTGATTTGAGAGGTGCGTACAATCTCGTTAGGATTAAGGAGGGCCATGAATGGAAAACAGCATTTAACACCAGGAGCGGACATTATGAGTATCTTGTAATGCCCTTTGGCCTATGTAATGCTCCTGCTGTTTTTCAGGAATTTATTAATGATGTCCTATGAGATATGTTGCAACAGTGTGTTGTGGTGTACTTAGACTACATCCTCATACACTCATCCACACTTGAGGCTCATCGTTCTGATGTTACACGGGTTCTTAAGAGACTACGTGAGAACGGCCTGTTTTGTAAACTCGAGAAATGTGAGTTCCATCAGACTCAAGTAACCTTCCTAGGTTATGTTATCTCCGTTGCAGGGTTCTCCATGGATCCTGACAAGTTATCTGCAGTTATGCAGTGGCCTCGCCCAGTTGGTCTTCGGTCTATTCAACGTTTTTTGGGGTTCGTCAATTACTATAGAAAGTTTATTAAAAACTTTTCTTCCTTGGTCAAACCTATCACAGACATGACCCGTAAAGAGAATGATCCACTTCATTGGTCACCTACTGCCATTAAGGCCTTTGATAGGCTTAAGACTGCCTTTGCTGCCGCTCCAGTTCTGGCTCATCCTAACCCTGCCCTGCCTTTCATTCTTGAGGTCGATGCGTCTGAGACTGGAGTAGGTGCCCTCTAGTCTCAACGTCCTACGCCTGATGGTTCCTTTCATCTGTGTGGTTTCTTCTCTAAGAAATTGTCTCCAGCGGAGTGCAATTATGAAATTGGCAACAGAGAATTACTGGCCATAATTTTGGCACTCAAGGAATGGAGGCATCTTCTCGAGAGTACTAGCATGCCAGTGCTCATTCTTACTGACCACAAGAATTTAACTTATCTATCTGAAGCAAAATGTTTGTCGCCCCGACAGGCCAGATGGGCGCTATTTTTGTCTCGGTTTAATTATGTGGTCTCCTACCTGCCTGGTAGTAAGAATTTTAGGGTTGATGCCCTCTCTCGATAATTTTCGCCTCTGTCCAAGGAGGAGTCTGTACCTACTCCTGTTATACCTCCTGACCATATTTTGGCTACCATACCTACTAATTTGACTTCTCCCTTGGGGGAGGAGATCCTGGCTGCACAAACCAATGCACCTCCTGAGAAACCTAGTGGTAAGTGTTTTGTTCCTGAGAATCTTCAAACTAAACTTTTGCACACTTACCACTATCCTAAAGCCGCAGGTCACCCAGGCAAGAACCAAATTATTTGGTCTGTCACTCGACAATTCTGGTGGCCAGGTCTTCGTTCTGATGTTGCTGCGTATGTTGCCTCCTGCTCAGTTTGTGCACAGAATATGACTCCTCGACTTCTTCCTGTGGGTCCTCTTCAACCTATTGCTAATGGTGAGCGTCCTTGGACACATCTTTCCATGGACTTCATTGTTGAGCTTCCTGTTTCCAATGGCAATACTGTTATCCTTATGGTGGTTGACCATTTTTCTAAAATGTCACATTGCATTCCCTTGATGAAGCTGCCTACCGCTCAGGAGCTTGCTTCAATTTTTGGCCCGGGAGGTCTTCCATTTACATGGGTTACCCAAAGAGATAGTGTCGGACCGGGGTAGCCAGTTTGTCTCCAGATTTTGGCGTTCCTTTTATGCTCAAATGGGGATCCAGCTTTCCTTCTCCTCGGCATATCACCCTCAATCCAATGGGGCTGCGGAACGGTCTAAGCAAGC
This sequence comes from Bombina bombina, assembly GCF_027579735.1. NCBI lineage: Eukaryota > Metazoa > Chordata > Amphibia > Anura > Bombinatoridae > Bombina > Bombina bombina. Next base: position 66,997,679 of record NC_069509.1, read on the forward strand.
TCTGGAACAGTTCCTCCGTTGCTATGTCTCAGATCACCACAATAATTGGTCTGAACTGTTACCTTGGGCAGAGTTTGCTCATAATAGTGCTATTAATGCTTCCTCCAAGTTATCCCCGTTCATGGCGAATTATGGGTTTCAACCATCCTTGTTGCCCGCCAACTCCGTTCCACGTGGGTGCAGATTCAGGATTGCATTCATCGATCTATGCAGCACCAAAAGTTCCAGGCTGATCGTAGGCATCTGCCCGCGCCTTCCTACCAGGTTGGTGAGAGAGTTTGGCTGTCCTCCCGCAATTTGAACCTTTGTGTGCCTTCCAATAAATTGGCTCCCTGTTATGTTGGTCCTTTTCGAATACTCCGACGGGTTAATCCTGTGGCCTACGCTCTTGACCTTCCTCCTGCTATGCGCATCTCCAATGTTTTTCATGTCTCCCTCTTGAAACCATTGGTTTGTAATCGGTTTACCACAGTATTGCCTCGTCCCTGTCCTTTTTGTTGAAAACCATGAGGAGTATGAGGTCAGCAGCATTATTGACTCTCGCATGTCCAGGGGCCGTGTACAGTATTTGGTTCACTGGAGGGGCTACGGTCCGGAGGAGCGTTCTTGGGTTCCCTCCTCTGATGTTCATGCTCCCGCCCTCCTCCGTGCCTTCCATGCCCATTTCCCCAATAAGCCTCTTTTCCTCCCGCGGGGGAGGGGTCGTAGGGTTTTTTCCCTGTTTTGCTTGCCATGTGCTGCTGGCAGCCATTTTACTCACCGCTCTTCCTGACTTTGGTGCATTGTGGGGAATGCTGCTCATTTCCTGCACTTCCTTTTATGGCCAGACTGGTGTGCATCATCCATGGGAGACAGGATGAAGTCTCAGAATTGTGACGTCATCACTTATTATTTAAAGGGCTTCTGTTCAGTATGCTTTGCCTTTGCATTGTCTCAGACCTGTTTGTGAGAGTTCCTGTGTATTACCTGGCTGCCTGACGTCCTTCCTGGTTCCTGATCCCTGGCTTGTTCCTGACTCTGCTGTTTTCCTTGTTGCTGATTCCGGCTCGTATGACTATTCGCTTTGGCTCCTGACTCGGCTCGTCTGACTACCTGCTCTGGTTTTGACTCCTGGGTTGTTATTTGACTTGTGGACTTTTTATTATTTTTTGCTATTAATAAAGGTGTGATTATTTTTGCACTCCTCGTCTCAGTCTGATTCCTGGCACCCTGACACTACTGCGCATGACAGCTTCGGACAAACACACTTGGCCTTTTATTATATAGGATATAGAGAGAGATAGATAGATAGATAGATAGATAGATATAAGTATATATAGTTATATATGTATTTACAGACATATGTACACATTTATAAACACAAAAAAACATATGTATGCATGAAAAATGATATTTACATAGTAACGTATTAGATGAGGTTGAAGAAAAGACAGTCCATCGATTTCAACCTACACAATACTTAATATACTTACAATAAAAGCTCCAGTTGAGCTTAAAAGAATACCATTTTAAAAAAGGTGACCCATTTAGTACAATCAATCATATCCCTGAATTCTGTTTCTAGCCAGAAATGTATCTAAACCATTTTTAAATGCATCTAAGATATTGGCATTTACAACCTCCTTAGGTAATGAGTTCCACATTTTAATTGCTCTTACAGTGAAAAAACATTTATGTTGCTGGAGAGTAAATCTTCTTTCCACCAGCCTTAAATTGTGACCACTTGTCACAAATAATTTTCTTGGAATAATGAGAGCTTCGGCCATCAGTAAATGGGCTTTGAATATATTTATATTAAGTTATTATGTCACCTCTCAATGGCTTTTTTTCTAGAGAAAACAGACCCAGTTTGGCTAACCTCTCCTCATAGCTTAACCCCTTAAGGACCAGCGACGTACCCTGTATGTCGTTGGCCTTTTTTTGGGACTTGATTGTTTTATAGCGTGGTCTTGCCACCAGCGTTAAGACTGCTCTATTCCACAAAGCCTGCTGGAGGGAGTGCATTAATAGCGTGTTCTTGCTAGACTTATGCTATTATGTCCTGAAAAAAACCTTAACGACCAGTGACATACAGGGTACATTGTGGTCATTAAGGGGTTAAATTCTCCATTCCTCTTATTCGTTTTGTGGCCTTTCTCTGAACTTTTCTAAGTCTGCAATGTATTTTTTTATATTGGTCCCCAGAACTGCACTCCATACTCAAGGTGAGGTCTTGCCAGGTATTTATATAGTGACAGAGCTAGGCTTTCTTCCCTTGCATCAATCCCTTTTTTAATACATGCTAGTATTTTATTAGCCTTAGAAGTCTCTGTCCTGCATTGTGCATCCATCTTCAGCTTGTTATCTATAAGTACTCCCAAATTCCTTTCCTCCTCTGTTTTGCCAAGTCTAGTCCCATGTAAATAATAGGTTGCATGCTTATTTTTACTTCCAAAATGTAGAACCTTGCATTTTCCAGAATTAAATCTCATTTTCCATTTACCTGCCAATTCTTCTAATTTTTGTAGATCCCCTTGTAAAGCAATTTCATCCTTCACTGACCTAAGGACTTTAAACAACGTTGAATCATCTGAAAAAATTGAGATATTACTATTTAATATTTGCTCCAATTCATTAATACAAATATTAAAAAGAACAGGGCTCAGTAATGATCCCTGGGGGACTCCACTGATTACCCTTGAGCAATCTGAGTAGGATCTGTTTACTACTATTTGTTGCTCCCTGTCTATTATCCAGTTATCTATCCATAAGCCTAACATTTTCTGCTATTCGCAGAATTTTGTACAATAATCTCTCATGTGGCACTGTATCAAAAGCCTTTGAAAAATGTAAGTATACTGTATCACATCAACTGATTCCCCTTTATCTATATTTTTGCTTACTTCCTTTTAGAATCTAAATAGATTAGGTTGACATGATCTATTTCTCATAAAACCCTGCTGATGTAAAACTCATCGGGGTATATTTATCATAGAGCGAGCGCACATGATACGATGTAGCATACGCTGTTGGCATTTATCATTGCACCAGCAGTTCTTGTGAACTGCTGGTGCAACGCCGCCCCCTGCAGATTTGTGGCCAATCGGCCGCTAGCAGGGAGTGTCAATCAACCCGATCGTATTTGATCAGGTTGATTTCTGTCCGCGGCCTCGGACAGGCGGACAAGTTATGGAGCAGCTTGATAAATCGGTTGATTACACGAATGTGCTCATCAATATAATCCATTAGAATCCCTTCAAGTATCTTCTCTTCTATTAATGTCAGACTAACTAGTCTATAGCTTTCTGAATCATATCTGCTTACCGTTTTAAAAAGTTGCAACACATCAGCTTTATGCCAGTCCTGAGGTACTATGCCTGAGGATAATGAGCCTTGAAAAATTAAAAGTTAAGCGCTTAGATTACGAGTCTTGCGTTAGCCTTAAAAAGTAGCGTTGAAAGGTCCCAACGCTGCTTTTTAACACCCGCTGGTATTACGAGTCTGGCAGGTACAGGTGTACCGCTCACTTTTTTTCCGCGACTCGAGCATACCGCAAATTCCCTTACGTCAATTGCGTATCCTATCTTTTTAATGGGATTTTCCTTATGCTGGTATTATGTGTCTTGGAAAAAGTGAGCGGTACAGCCTCTCGCGTCAAGACTCCTACCGCATTTAAAAGTCAGTTATGGGCTAACGCCGTAACATAAAACTCTTAACTGAAGTGCTAAAAAGTACACTAACACCCATAAACTACATATTAACCCCTAAACCGAGCCCCCCCCCCCCCGCACATCGCAAACACTTAAAAAAAAATGTTTAACCCCTAATCTGCCGACCGGACATCGCCGCCACTGTAATAAATATATTAACCCCTAAACCGCCGCACTCTCGCCTCGCAAACACTAGTTACATTTTATTAACACCTAATCTGCCATCCCTAACATTGCCGACACCTACCTACATTTATTAACCCCTAATCTGCCACCCACAACGTCGCCACCACTATATTAAATGTATTAACCCCTAAATCTAAGTCTAACCCTAAACCTAACCCCCCTAACTTAAATATAATTTAAATAAATCGAAATAAAATAACTACAATTAACTAAATTAGTCCTATTTAAAACTAAATATTTACCTATAAAATAAACCCTAAGATAGCTACAATATAACTAATAATTACATTGTAGCTATTTTAGGATTTATTTTTATTTTACAGGCAAGTTTGTATTTATTTTAACTAGGTAGAATAGTTATTAACTATTTAATAACTACCTAGCTAAAATAAGTAAAAATGTACCTGTAAACGAAACCCTAACCTAAGTTACAATTACACCTAACACTACACTATAAATAAATTAATTACCTAAATTAAATTAAACTAAAGTACAAAAAAACCCCACTAAATTACAAAAAATAATAAAATAATTACAAGAATTTTAAACTAATTACACCTACTCTAATCCCCCTAATAAAATAAAAAGCCCCCCAAAATAAAAAAAGCCCTACCCTATACTAAATTACAAATAACCCTTAAAAGGGCCTTTTGCGGGGCATTGCCCCAAAGTAATCAGCTCTTTTACCTGTAAAACTGTAAAAAAAAAATACAATAACCCCCAACGTTACAACCCACCACCCACACACCGAACCCTACTCTAAAACCCACCCAATCCCCCCTTAATAAAACTTAACACTAACCCCTTGAAGATCACCCTACCTTGAGACGTCTTCACCCAACCAGGCAGAAGTGGACCTCAAGACAGCCAGAAGTCTTCATTCGATCCGGGCAGAAGAGGACCTCCAGACGGGTAGAAGTCTTCATCCAGGCGGCATCTTCTATCTTCATCCATCCGGAGCGGAGCAGGTCCATCCTCAAGCTAGCCAACGCAGAGCATCCTCTTCCAACGACATCCAACTGAAGAATGTAGGTTCCTTTAAATGACGTCATCCAAGATGGCATCCTTTGAATTCCGAATGGCTGATAGGATTCTATCAGCCAATCAGAATTAAGGTAGGAAAAATCCTATTGGCCAATGCAATGATGGATGAAGATAGAAGATGCCGCCTGGATGAAGACTTCTGCCCGTCTGGAGGTCCTCTTCTGCCCGGATCGGATGAAGACTTCTGGCCGTCTGGAGGTCCACTTCTGCCCGGTTGGGTGAAGACGTCTCAAGGTAGGGTGATCTTCAAGGGGTTAGTGTTAGGTTTTATTAAGGGGGGATTTGGTGGGTTTTAGAGTAGGGTTGGGCGTGTGGGTGGTGGGTTGTAATGTTGGGGGGGGTTATTGTAATTGTTTTTTACAGGTAAAAGAGCTGATTACTTTGGGGCAATACCCCGCAAAAGGCCCTTTTAAGGGCTATTTGTAATTTAGTATAGGGTAGGGCTTTTTTTATTTTGGGGGGCTTTTTAATTTTATTAGGGGGATTAGAGTAGGTGCAATTAGTTTAAAATTCTTGTAATTATTTTATTTTTTTGTAATTTAGTGGGGGGGGGGTTGTACTTTATTTTATTTTATTGTAATTAGTTTAATTTAATTTAGGTAATTAATTTATTTATAGTGTAGTGTTAGGTGTAATTGTAACTTAGGTTAGGGTTTATTTTACAGATAAATTTTTACTTATTTTAGCTAGATAGTTATTAAATAGTTAATAACTATTTAATAACTATTCTACCTAGTTAAAATAAATACAAACTTGCCTGTAAAATAAAAATAAATCCTAAAATAGCTACAATGTAATTATTAGTTATATTGTAGCTATCTTAGGGTTTATTTTATAAGTAAGTATTTAGTTTTAAATAGGACTAATTTAGTTAAATTATATTTAAGTTGGGGGGTTAGGTTTAGGGTTAGACTTAGATTTAGGGGTTAATAAGTTTATTATAGTGGTGGCGACGTTGGGGGCGGCAGATTAGGGGTTAATAATTGTAGGTAGGTTGCAAAGACGTTGGGGGCGGCAGAGTAGGGGTTAATAACTATAATGTAGGTGTTGGCGATGTTGGGGGCAGCAGATTACTGGTTCATAAGTATAATGTAGGTGGCGGCGGTGTCCGGAGCGGCAGATTAGGGGTTAATAATATAATGCAGGTTGTGGCGATGTCGGGGGCGGCAGATTTGGGGTTAATAAGTGTAAGATTAGGGGTTCATGTTAGGGTGTTAGGTGTAGACGTAAATGTATTTTCCCCATAGGAATCAAAGGGGCTGCGTTAGGAGCTTTACGCTGCTTTTTTGCAGGTGTTAGGTTTTTTTTCAGCCGAAACTGCCCCATTGATTCCTATGGGGAAATTGTGCACGAGCACGTTTAGCCAGCTCACCACTACCGTAAGCAGCGCTGGTATTGAGGTGAGATGTGGAGCTAAATTTTGCTCTACGCTCACTTTTTTGCGGATAACGCCGGGTTTAAAAAAACCTGTAATACCAGCGTTGTTTGTAGGTGAGCGGTGAGCATAAACTAAGCGTTAGCACCGCACAGCCTTACCGACAAAACTCGTAATCTAGCCGAAGGTTTGGCTATAACAGTGCTAAGTTCTTATAAAACCCTTGGGTGTATGCCATCTGGGCCTGGAATCTTAGTTACCTTTATATTATCCATTTGTTTCCTGATATCCTCTAGAGATAACCCAGTTAATGGTATGGGCTTGTATGTTCTAGTTTGTTTCAAAGTATCTCCCATTGGTTCCTTTCTTGTGTATACCAAATAAAATAACTGGTTTAGTACCTCAGCCTTCTCCCTGTCACTGATAATCATTCTACCCTTCAAACATTTTAATGTACCTATGTTTTCCTTAGATTTTTTGCCATTTATTTACTTTAAAAAATCTTTTAGGGTTTGAATCCTTCGCAATTAATCTTTAATTTTTAATTTTGGTTAATTGTATTGCTTTTGTGCATGCTTTGTTACATTCCTTATATATTTAGAATGTTGAGTCTGTACTATTTTCTTTGAATAATTTATATGCCCTAGATTTTTTCCTAATTTCTCTTAACACATTTTTATTTAGCCACATGGCTTGGATTTATTTCTTTTACTTTTGTAACCATGTGGTATGTGTTGATATGTATAGCCATCTTGAGAAAGGCTGTGAGCAGCTGAAACGCGTTGATGAATCAGTCACCTTTGCATTAAGAATTCCAACTAACAGAATTCGGAATTCCTCAAGAGGTTTTTTTGCAAGTAAGTGCCAAGAATTTGCTACTACACGCTACCAGGATCTACTTACATTTGCAACCTTGCATCACAGGAGCAAGTCTGTTTCAAAGGATCAAGATTGTTTCTCAAAGAACCAAGGTAAAACTGACACCCGACATTCCAGGACCCAGATTGGTTGAACAACATATCACATGACCCGGAACTCAGTGAGTGAAATACAAAGTACACGCTAAAACGCTAAACCTGCATGAAACAAGGGCTCAACGGAGGGTTGAGACGTGTTGCTTCTGTGGATAAGAAAAGCTTGGAGAGACCGAGCTGAATACTGGTTTGGTATCCCGGGTGAGTGGTGACTTCTAAACGAATATTCATTGTTGGCACGTACACTGCAATACATTTTTAACTCCATACCGCCATCACTAATATAAATATATCAGGACTTTAACATTACATTCATTTGATAACGTGGACAAATCCTTTCGGATAATTGAATGAACTTCCCATATTTTTTTATATGAACTTCATTGCACTTTTTGGGATCCAGTATTATTGATTTTATTTTTACATATTAATATTTTTCTTTTGAGCATTTTAAATGTACCACCGGTGGTCACTACATATGTTTTCTTTTTCGTTTATATATGTTTATGTCAATTAAATTGTTATTATTTTTAACTTTTTTCATTATCATCATTTGTATCTTATACTATTACATATAACCCTCTCTTAGCGGCTTTTTTTAGCGCACCCTTACCGTTGTTATTATTTGATAAATCATCCCGTTAGGCTCTTTGCTCATATCAGGTTAGTGTGCGAGCAAAAACTTTTTACTTTCAAAAACCTTACTTCTAGCCGAGTTAGCATGTGAGTGGAAGTGATAAATAGCACTCCACTCATAATCTAGTGCTAAGAAGCTAAAAACTGAAACATTTTGTGTCTCATGTATTGACCAATCAGATGACTAAATCAAAAACACCCATTTAAGAAGTTAAAAATGTGAGACATTTTGCATCTTAAATATCAACCAATGAGAACAGCGAAGACATTTTTTTTTAGCACCTATTTAAGAAGTGATGGCTGTGCATATATGCCTCTTGTAATTTGCCCAATGAGCCCCATTTATAAAGCTCAGAATGGAGCTTGAGGGCCCGTGTTTCTGGCGAGTCTTCAGACTCACCAGAAACAGCAGTTATGAAGCAGCGGTCTAAAGACCGCTGCTCCATAACCCTGTCCGCCTGCTCTGAGCAGGTGGACAGGAATCACCACAATTCAACCCGATCGGGTTGATTGACACTGCCCTGCTGGCGGCCCATTGACCGCGAGTCTGCAGGGGGCGGCGTTGCACCAGCAGCTCTTGTGAGCTGCTGGTGCAATGCTGAATACGGAGAGCGTATTGCTCTCCGCATTCAGCGATGTCTGTCGGACCTGATCCCCACTGTTGGATCAGGTCCGACAGACATTTGATAATTCGGCCTCAATGTATTGAGCTATCTCCCAAAAAGGCATTGGTACTTCTTCAACAAACGATACTAAGAGAATAATGCAAATATAATAATAGAAGTAATTTTCATAGATTTACATGCTCTGTCTGAATGGTAAAAGAAAAGTGTAGGGTTGTATGCTCCTTTAACAAACAAAAGGTTGTTGGCAATGTTAGATTCTTTTCACTAAATATTAACTGAAATTTTGGTCTTGAATTTAGTGTAAAACATGACTAGTTCTGCAATGTAGTACAGCTGCCTTGTTCTTCCCATTGCCCCACTTGCTTAGATTAAGCATGTGGCCCAAACACCACATGCCATTTAAATCATGAAACGTTAATAAAGACTTTACTGTCCCTTTACGATTGTTTGTTTTGGTGTTTAAAAGGACAAGAAAACAACATTTATGCTTACCTGATAAATTTATTTCTTTTGCGATGTACTGAGTCCACGGTGTCCACGGTTTCATCCTAACTTGTGGGATATTATCCTTCCAAACAGGAAGTGGCAAAGAGAGCACCCACAGCAGAGCTGTCTATATAGCTCCCCCCTTAACTCCACCCCCCAGTCATTCGACCGAAGGCCAAGGAAGAAAAAGGAGAAACTATAAGGTGCAGAGGTGAATGAAGTTTTTAATAAAAAATATCATCTGTCTTGCATAGACAGGGTGGGCCGTGGACTCGGTACATCGCACAAGAAAGAAATTTATCAGGTAAGCATAACTTTTGTTTTCTTTTGCAAGATGTACTGAGTCCACGGATTCATCCTAACTTGTGGAATACCAATACCAAAGCTTTAGGACACGGATGAAGGGAGGGACAAGACAGGAACCTAAACAGAAGGCACCACTGCTTGCAAAACCTTTCTCCCAAAAACAGCCTCTGAAGAAGCAAAAGTATCAAATTTGGAAAATTTGGAAAAGGTATGAAGCGAAAACCAAGTTGCAGCCTTACAAATCTGTTCAACAGAAGCATCATTTTTAAAAGCCCATGTGGAAGCTACCGTTCTAGTAGAATGAGCTGTAATCCTTTCAGAAGGCTGCTGTCCAGCAGTCTTATAAGCCAAATGGATGATGCTTTTCAGCCAAAAGGAAAGAGAGGTAGCCATAGCCTTTTGACCCCTACGCTTTCCAGAATAGACAACAAACAAAGATGTTTGACGAAAATCTTTGGTTGCCTGCAAATAAAACTTCAAAGCACGAACTACGTCCAAGTTGTGCAATAGACGTTCCTTCTTAGAAGAAGGATTAGGACACAGAGAAGGAACAACAATTTCCTGATTGATATTCCTGTTAGTAACAACCTTAGGTACGAACCCAGGTTTGGTACGCAAAACCACTTTATCCACATGGAAAACAAGATAAGGTGAGTCACATTGTAATGCAGATAGTTCAGAAACTCTTCGAGCTGAAGAGATAGCAACTAGGAACAGAACTTTCCAAGATAGAAGCTTAATATCTATGGAATGCATGGGTTCAAATGGAACCCCCTGAAGAACTTTAAGAACTAAATTCAGACTCCATTGCGGAGCCACAGGTTTAAACACAGGCTTAATTCTAGCTAAAGCTTGACAAAAAGCCTGAACGTCTGGAACATCTGCCAGACGCTTGTGCAACAGAATAGACAGAGCAGATATCTGTCCTTTTAAGGAACTAGCTGACAATCCTTTCTCCAATCTCTCTTGGAGAAAGGACAAAATCCTAGGAATCCTGACTTTACTCCATGAGTAGCCTTTGGATTTGCACCAAAAAAGATATTTACTCCATATCTTATGATAGATTTTCCTGGTCACAGGCTTTCGAGTCTGAATCAAGGTATCTATGACCGACTCAGAGAAACCCCGCTTTGATAAAATCAAGTGTTCAATCTCCAAGCAGTCAGTTTGCTGAGAAATTAGATTTGGATGCTTGAATGGACCTTGAATCAAGAGGTCCTGTCTCAGTGGCAGAGTCCATGGTGGCAGAGATGACATGTCCACCAGGTCTGCATACCAAGTCCTGCGTGGCCACGCAGGCGCTATCAAAATCACCAAAGCTCTCTCCTGTTTGATTCTGGCGATCAGACGCGGAAGGAGAGGGAAAAGTGGAAACACATAAGCCAGGTTGAACGACCAGGGTACTGCTAGAGCATCTATCAGTACTGCCTGAGGATCCCTTGACCTGGATCCATGACGTGGAAGTTTGGGGTTCTGACGAGACGCCATCAGATCCAATTCTGATGTGCCCCATAGCTGAACCAGTTGAGCAAACACCTCCGGATGGAGTTCCCACTCCCCGGATGAAAAGTCTGACGACTTAGAAAATCTGCCTCCCAGTTCTCTACCCCTGGGATATAGATCGCTGACAGATGGCAAGAGTGAGCCTCTGTCCATCGAATTATTCTTGAAACTTCCATCATCGCTAAGGAACTCCTTGTTCCCCCCTTATGATTGATATAAGCCACAGTCGTGATGTTGTCCAACTGAAACCTGATGAATCTGGCCGAAGCCAGCTGAGGTGATGCCTGAAGAGCATTGAATATCGCTCTTAATTCCAGAATATTTATCGGTAGGAGAGCCTCCTCCTGAGTCCACAAACCCTGTGCTTTCAGGGAATTCCAGACTGCACCCCAGCCCAGGAGGCTGGTGTCCATCGTCACTATAACCCACGCTGGCCTGCGGAAACACATTCCCCAGGACAGGTGATCCTGTGACAACCACCAAAGAAGAGAGTCTCTGGTCTCTTGATCTAGATCTATCTGAGGAGATAAATCTGCATAATCCCCATTCCACTGTCTGAGCATGGATAGTTGCAGTGGTCTGAGATGCAAGCGAGCATATGGAACTACGTCCATTACTGCTACCATGAGTCCGATTTCCTTTATATACTGAGCCACTGACGGTCGAGGAATGGAATGAAGAGCTCGGCAGGTGGTCAAAATCTTTGATTTCCTGACCTCCGTCAGAAATATTTTCATGTCCACCGAGTCTATCAAAGTCCCTAGAAATGAAACTCTTGTGAGAGGGGAAAGAGAACTCTTTTTTACATTCACCTTCCACCCATGAGATCTTAGAAAGGCCAACACCAAGTCCGTGTGAGCCTTGGCTAGTTGGAAAGTCAACGCTTGAATTAGGATGTCGTCTAGATAAGGCGCCACTGTTATGCCCCACGGCCTTAGTACCGCCAGAAGGGACCCTAGCACCTTTGTGAAGATTTGTGGCGCCGTGGCTAACCCAAAGGGAAGAGCCACAAACTGGTAATGCTTGTCTAGAAAGGCCAACCTGAGAAATTGGTGATGATCTTTGTGGATAGGAATGTGTAGATACGCATCCTGTAAGTCCACGGTGGTCATATATTGACCCTCTTGGATCATTGGTAAAATAGTATGAATGGTCTCCATCTTGAAGGATGGGACTCTTAGGAACTGATTTAGGATCTTGAGATCTAGAATTGGTCTGAAGGTTCCCTCTTTTTTGGGAACTACAAACAGATTGGAGTAGAACCCCTCCCCCTGTTCTGCTTTCGGAACTGGGCAGATCACTCCCATGGTAAAGAGGTCTTCTACACAGCTTAAGAACGCCTCTCTTTATGTCTGGTTTACAGACAATTGAGAAAGATGGAATCTCCCCCTTGGAGGAGAATCTTTGAAATCTAGAAGATACCCCTGGGTTACGATTTCTACAGCCCAGGAGTCCTGAACGTCTCTTGCCCAGGCCTGAGCAAAGAGAGAGAGTCTGCCCCCTTCTAGATCCGGTCCCGGATCGGGGGCTACCCCTTCATGCTGTCTTGATGGCAGCAGCAGGCTTCTTGACCTGTTTACCTTTGTTCCCAGCCTGGTTAGGTCTCCAGACTGGCCTGGATTGAGCAAAGTTCCCCTCTTGCTTTGCAGCAGGGGAAGAGGAAGCGGGACCACCTTTTAAGTTTTGAAAGGAACGAAAATTATTTTGTTTGGTCCTCGTCTTATTTGACTTATCCTGAGGGAGGGCATGACCCTTCCCTCCAGTGATATCTGAAATTATCTCTTTCAATTCAGGCCTGAATAGGGTCTTACCTTTGAAAGGGATGGTCAAAAGCTTAGATTTTGATGACACATCAGCAAACCAGGACTTAAGCCATAACACTCTACGCGCTAAAATGGCAAAACCTGAATTCTTAGCCGCTAATTTAGCCAGATGAAAAGCGGCATCTGTAATGAAAGAATTAGGTAGCTTAAGGGCCTTAATTCTATCCAGAATATCACCTAATGGGCTCTCCACCTGAAGAGCCTCTTCCAGAGACTCAAACCAAAAGGCAGCTGCAGTGGTTACAGGAACAATGCACGCTATAAACTGGAGAAGAAAACCCTGATGAACAAAAAATTTCTTTAGGAGACCCTCTAATTTTTTATCCATAGGATCTTTGAAAGCACAACTGTCCTCAATAGGTATAGTTGTATGCTTAGCCAGAGTAGAAATAGTTCCCTCCACCTTAGGGACCGTCTGCCATGAGTCCCGCATGGTGTCAGATATGGGAAACATTTTCTTAAAAACAGGAGGGGGAGCGAACGGAATACCTGGTCTATCCCACTCCTTAGTAACAATGTCCGAAATCCTCTTAGGGACCGGAAAAACATCAGTGTAAACAGGAACCTCTAAATATTTGTCCATTTTACACAATTTCTCTGGAACTACAATAGGGTCACAATCATCCAGAGTCGCTAAAACCTCCCTGAGCAATAAGCGGAGGTGTTCTAGCTTAAATTTAAATGCCGTCATATCTGAATCTTTCTGAGAGAACATCTTTCCTGAATCAGAAATCTCTCCCTCAGGTAGCAAATCCCTCATCCCTACCTCTGAACATTGTGAGGGTATATCGGATACGGCTACTAAAGCGTCAGAAGGCTCAGCATTTGTTCTTAACCCAGAGCTACTGCGCTTCCCTTGCAACCCTGGCAGTTTAGATAAAACCTCTGTGAGGGTAGTATTCATAACTGAGGCCATATCTTGCAAGGTGAAAGAATTAGACACACTAGAGGTACTTGGCGTCGCTTGTGCGGGCGTTACTGGTTGTGACACTTGGGGAGAACTAGATGGCAAAACCTGATTTCCTTCTGTCTGAGAATCATCCAGTGCCAAACTCTTATAATTCAGAATATGCTGTTTCCAATTTATAGACATATCAGTACAAGTGGGACACATTCTAAGAGGGGGTTCCACAATGGCTTCTAAACAAATTGAGCAATGAGTTTCCTCAATGTCAGACATGTTGAACAGGCTAGTAATGAGTCAAGCAAGCTTGGAAAACACTTTATTTAATGAAAAAAACACAATTTTCAAAAACGGTACTGTGCCTTTAAGAGAAAAAAAGGTACACAAACTGCAAAACTGCTTAAAATTACCTCAAATCTTCCGAAATTTATTCAGTAGACCCACTAAGCTTTAGTAAGCAATTAACTCCCAAATGTGAAAACCGGATTGACAAAGTGTCAAAAAACGGTAAAACCCCTGTCAGCACCTTGCCACAGCTCTGCTGTGGCGCCTACCTGCCCTTAGGGATCGATAAAGTTTACTAGGACCCTCCGGTGTTGTAGCTTGCTGCTTGTCTATAGAAAACAACTATGCAACTGAGGCGCGACGATATAGGCCCCGCCCATCTCACTCGATGTTGCTAGGGCCTGTAGAAAAATCTACCAAGCATTTTTTCAGCCATGTGGGTTATTAAAACCCCAATGTACCCTCAATACAGTTGTCCCTTAAGAATATAAACAGTACTCCCAGAACACACAAACGTTTGTCTTATATATCATTCAAACTGAGTGCCCATAAATTTAGCCCTTTATGCAAGCTAATAATGCCCCTTATAAAACTAGGATTACTGCTTACCCTTCCCCTCATGGGGATACTGTCAGCCTTTCTGAATTATCACAGTCTTTCCAGAAAAATTGACTGAACATACCTCATTGCTGTATAGCAAGAAACCGTTCCTCACACTGAAGTTTTCCTGTACTCCTCAGCTTCTGTGGGAACAGCAGTGGACCTTAGTTACAAATGCTAAGATCATCATCCTCCAGGCAGAAATCTTCATCTATCTCCTGCCTGAGAGTAAATAGTACACACTGGTACCATTTAAAAATAACAAAATCTTGCTTGAAGAAAAATAAAAACTAACAGTTTATCACCTGTTTCACTTTACCCTTCCTGCTTAGAGCCGGCAAAGAGAATGACTGGGGGGTGGAGTTAAGGGGGGAGCTATATAGACAGCTCTGCTGTGGGTGCTCTCTTTGCCACTTCCTGTTGGGAAGGATAATATCCCACAAGTAAAGATGAAACCGTGGACTCGGTACATCTTTCAAAAGAAATTCAAAATTAGACTTTCAGTATTTAAAATATACAACATCTCTTCTTTATCTTTCCATAAGAGCTTACTGAGGCAAGCTCAGGTGTTGTGCAATACATATAGCGCACAAGACACGTGAACGCTCTTGAATCTTTGCACCTTTTCCATAAGAACATACTGAGGCATGCTCAGGTGTTGTGCAATACATATAGCGCACAAGACACGTGAACGCTCTTGCACCTTTTCCATAAGAACATACTGAGGCAAGCTCAGGTGTTGTGCAATACATATAGCGCACAAGACACGTGAACGCTCTTGCACCTTTGCACCTTTTCCATAAGAATATACTGAGGCAAGCTCAGGTGTTGTGCAATACATATAGCGCACAAGACACGTGAACGCTCTTGCACCTTTGCACCTTTTCCATAAGAATATACTGAGGCAAGCTCAGGTGTTGTGCAATACATATAGCGCACAAGACACGTGAACGCTCTTGCACCTTTGCACCTTTTCCATAAGAATATACTGAGGCAAGCTCAGGTGTTGTGCAATACATATAGTGCACAAGACACGTGAACGCTCTTGCACCTTTGCACCTTTTCCATAAGAGCTTACTGAGGCAAGCTCAGGTGTTGTGCAATACATATAGCGCACAAGACACGTGAACGCTCTTGCACCTTTGCACCTTTTCCATAAGAATATACTGAGGCAAGCTCAGGTGTTGTGCAATACATATAGCGCACAAGACACGTGAACGCTCTTGCACCTTTGCACCTTTTCCATAAGAATATACTGAGGCAAGCTCAGGTGTTGTGCAATACATATAGCGCACAAGACACGTGAACGCTCTTGCACCTTTGCACCTTTTCCATAAGAATATACTGAGGCAAGCTCAGGTGTTGTGCAATACATATAGCGCACAAGACACGTGAACGCTCTTGCACCTTTTCCATAAGAACATACTGAGGCAAGCTCAGGTGTTGTGCAATACATATAGCGCACAAGACACGTGAACGCTCTTGCACCTTTTCCATAAGAGCTTACTGAGGCAAGCTCAGGTGTTGTGCAATACATATAGCGCACAAGACACGTGAACGCTCTTGCACCTTTTCCATAAGAGCTTACTGAGGCAAGCTCAGGTGTTGTGCAATACATATAGCGCACAAGACACATGAACGCTCTTGCACCTTTTCCATAAGAGCTTACTGAGGCAAGCTCAGGTGTTGTGCAATACATATAGCGCACAAGACACGTGAATGCTCTTGCACCTTTGTACCTTTTCCATAAGAACGTTCTTGCACCTTTTCCATAAGATCTTACTGAGGCAAGCTCAGGTGTTGTGCAATACATATAGCGCACAAGACACACCTTTTAAAGGGACAGTCTAGTTCAAAATAAACTTTCATGATTCAGATAGAAAATTTATTTTTAACAATTTGCCAATGTACTTTTATCACCAATTTTGCTTTGTTCTCTTGGTATTCTTAACCCCTTAAGGACCAGCGACGTACCCTGTATGTCGCTGGCCTTTTTTTGGGACTTGATTGTTTTATAGCGCGGTCTTGCCACCAGCATTGAGACTGCTCTATTCCACAAAGCCTGCTGGAGGGAGGGCATTAATAGCGTGTTCTTGCTAGACTTGTGCTATTATGTCCTGAAAAAACCCTTAACGACCAGTGACATACAGGGTACATTGTGGTCATTAAGGGGTTAATTGAAAGCTAAACCTAGGAGGTTGGTATGCAAATTTCTAAGCCCCTGAAGGCCGCCTCTTCTCTCAGGGCATTTTGACTGTTTTTAACCACTAGAGGGTGTTAGTTCATGTGTGTCATATAGATAACACTGTGCTCACGCACGTGGAGTTCCAGTGAGCCAGCTCTGATTGGCTAAATCGGATGTCTGTCAAAAGAACTAAAATAAGGGGGTAGTTTGCAGATGCTTAGATACAAGGTAATTACAGAGGTAAAATAGTGTATTTATATAACTGTGTTGGTTATGCAAAACAAGGGAATGGGTAATAAAGGTATTATCTATCTTTTTAAACAATAGAAATTCTGGTGTAGACTGTCCCTTTAAGAGCAGATATATTAGTATAAAAGTGCAACAAACAAAGATCTGTGCAAAGCCATATTTTTCCCATGCCTACTAGCGAGTTTGCAATGCTAGGTGTTTAACCCCAACAAAGAGGTTAAAAACATAGGAAAAGAACCACTCAGGAGCCACAGAAAACTGCTGGTATCTAGGGGAAACTGCCACTAAGCCAGTTGGCAGCACTAGTTGCTCGACCCAGGTGTGCTTTACCTATGTGTTTAACCTCTTTATGGTGGTTAACCACATAGCATTGAAGGATTGCTAGTGATAAAACGACATGCTTTAACAAATTAACAAGTAATGTTTTCACTCAAATGCCCTTTAAGAGTGTGTTTGCGTATGCACGTGCACGTTGTTTTACGTGAACAGCATTACTTTTCTGCTTTCAGCACATGTTGAACGTTAGCTATTACATTGTTGCAGCCTGGCATAAAGATTAAAATAAAAATAAATTGAGTACAGGGTGGATACAGAACAGAAATCATTTGCGTTTCCTAATTTTAGATTCTAAGCAAATAACTTTTTAATTCAATCTGTTTTCATTTTCCTATTGTTAGCCAGAGAAACATTAATTTTCTATCAAACCTAATGTATTTTTCTTGGCCAAGGAAATCAGCAACATGAAAAAGCAGATCAATTAGTCCAGTCATGCAATGATGTTAGCAAATGGAAAAGAGAAAAACAAACCATGTTGATTTATGAGATTTATTCGGGATGCTTTTTTTTTTATTCAATCACTGAATAATTTGAATGGAGTTAGACAAATTGAATGCACATCACATTTATCTGAAACAAAAGTGGGATTAATTAATTCCATATGTCTGCACCAGACTACACAGCTATTTATGCAGTAATAGGGTATATAGTTTCATAAAGCATTTAAACGTGCAACTGATGTTGCTTGAGAACAACTCTGTCCTGTCTTTAGTGTTCAATTCAATTTTATCACAGACATAACATCAGCAGTGTTTGTTAACCACTTAACTGCTGAGCCATTTCTAGTGAACTGCTTGTGCAATGCTGCCCCCTGCAGATTCGCGGCTAAACGGCCGCTAGCGGGGGTGTCAATCAACCCGATCGTATAGGATCGGGTGGATTGATGTCCGCAGCCTCAGAACAGGCGGACCATTTAAGGAGCAGTGGTCTTCTTGGCGAACCTGAAGGTTAGTGTGGAAACAGGGGCATCAGCGGCCATTCAGCCCTTGATAAATCGGCCCCTACATCCAAATATTAGTCTACAGTTTATTAAAAAAAATCTGGAAGGTGTCTATATTTGTCTACTGGAAATTTCCTTTATTTTGGTGTGATTTCTGACCATATAGTTTACTCCCACATATTGTATGTAACAGCTTCAGCATGCCACCTTTGGATATGTAGGAGGATAAGTCTTAAGAAAATGAGAACAATCATAAAATAATGCATTTCAGATGTGTACATGAATATAAATTCCCCTACTCCTGACTCACCATCTTCACCTTCCCCTCCCACCTCTCTGGTTCCCTCTTCAGGCCTGGATAAAATGATGCAGGGCCCCAGAACGCCCTTCCTCTCCTATCCTCTTATTTGTACCTTATTGTGTTGGTTTTCTGTCACTGGCACATATCAAAAATATAGTTACACTCATAACTGTGGGAATACATTAGCACGCGCGTGATATTTTAACTTCATATTTTGCATGCATCAGGTTAGCGTGCAAGCAAAAACGTTTTACTTTCAACTTGTAGTAAGAGCGCTACCCGAAGCTTGCAAAAAGCTTACTTGTAGTTGAGTTAGTGCGTGAGCGTGAGCAATAAATAGCACTCTACTCGTTATCTAGCCCTTTATTAGGGTATAATCACTTTAAATGGACATGAAACATATTTTTTGTTCTTGATTCAGATAGAGCATGCCATTTAAAAAAAAACGGTCTAATTTAATTATATTGTCACATTTGCTTCATTCTTTTGGTATCCTTTGTTGAAGGAACAGAAATTCACTACTGGGAGCTAGCTAAGCATATTGGGTGAACCAATGACAAAGCCATATATGTGCAGTTACCAATTAGCAGCTAGCTCACAGTAGTGCATTGCTGCTCTTGAGTCTATCCTGGTATGATTTTCATGAAAGGAGACCAAGAGAATAAAGCAAATTAGATAACAGAATAAACTGAAAAGTTGTTCAAAATTGTATGTTCTATCTGAACCATGAAAGTTAAATTTTGATTTTACTGTCCCTTTCTTCTTAAAGGGACAGTCAACACCAGATTTTTTTTTTTTTTTTTTATAGATAGATAATCCCTTAATTACCCATTCCCCAGTTTTGCATAACCAACACAGTCATAATAATACAATTTACCTTTGTGATTGCCTTCTATCTAAGCTTAGGCAGACTGCCTTATTGCAGTTCTTTTGACAGACTTGCATTTTAGCCAATCAGTGCTCACTCCTCTGTAAATTCATGTGCATGAGCTCAATGTTATCTATATGAAACACATGAACTAACACCCTCTAGTGGTGAAAAACTGTCAAAATGCATTTAGATTAGAGGCGGCCTTCAAGGTCTAAGAAATTAGCATATGAACCTCCTAGGTTTAGCTTTCAACTAAGAATACCAAGAGAACAAAGCAAAATTGGTGATAAAAGTAAATTGTAAAGTTGTTTAAAATTACATGCCCTCTTGCTGGAGAGGTTCCGGTGGAGGAGGAGCAGACAGGTGTAGCTGAGCTCTGACCTCCAGTCCTGTAGCCCTTGGCGGTGAATTCTCGCGCCATACCCCACTCGTGAGGTGCTTCAAGGATAGTGTGCTACAACAGCTCTGGAACCTATGTCGGTGGAAAGCCAACCCACTGAGATGGTATAACAAACCACCCAAGCAAGACCGGTACCTTCACCCGGTCTGACAATCAAGCTTAACGGAGCAAACAGCTTTCTTTTCATTTACCTGGCTCAAGGTAGCAGCTGCCCCTTTTCCCCGTGGGGGCTGTGAGAGGGAAGACGGAAGGGACTGGATAATGCTGTGCAAGTGGGAAATTCGTTATCCTTCATTTTACCACATCTAAAGACGAACACAGCACATTTACCGACTGTGTCTGCCCCTCTTGGTCGCTGTCGCGCCTGCAGCGCTTAAACAGCAAATACAACTCTGCACAGAAACACTTGCGGTTTCTCCAACCCTACCAAGGAACCTGTCTCTGAGCAGCGACGGCGGCTGTCCCCCCCTCCCCCACCGGTGCTGCGTGGGAGGTGGTGGGCTCAGGCTGTGCTTCACGGGAGATCGGAGGTTCGGTTTCTGGCCCAGGTTTTTTCTTTCTGGTGACCTGGTTGGGTTTGTCCTCCTCCCCTCCCACCGTTGCTGCGTGAGGGGAGGCGAGGAACTATAGGCGGTGGAAGCAGGAACAAGGATCACCTTACCCAACAGCAGGAGAACCAGCCTGCCCTGGAGCGGGCCAAGACACAACCAAGTAACTGCCTCCTTAGCAAACATTCTGACACCACAGGCGGACAGCACAAGAGGAGGTAAGACACAAAATTTAACACTCTCTATACTTGAGCAGAAGGGAAAGCTTCATACAACACAAATTGTTCAGAAGTTATTTCGTCAAGAAATTCAGTGAACTGGCACACTGAAACAAAAACTGTTTAAGGAACTTTAACATAAAATTCAATCTTTAATGAGGAGTGGGTAAACATAAGGAATTTTGTATAGATAAACTAAGGGCTAAAACCTATAGGAAAGCCAAGATCTGGTTTCTAGTCGTATTTTAGCTTCAGCCCTAAAGATACTCTGGTGAATAAAGTGTACTTATGGTACACAGGACATATAATTAACTATCCTTCTGAGATCACACAGTAGGGGGGATCCTTGCCCTTTATGAAGGAGCTGGGGAGAAGGAAGAAGTAAGAGGGATAAAGGAATATCTATTTGGAACAACGGAACATATCTGCCTACCAACATTGTATGGGCAAGGGGAAAACCTAACTATCTAACTTTTTTCTCCCCCCCCACCCATCTAAAACAATGCATAGTTGTTATAATAGCTTTGTTTAATGTATGTGAAAAATGTGTGCCATTGCCTAATCTTGCTAAACTGCTTTGCTTTTTTTTTTTGCCTCTTCTTCCTCCTTCTCATTTTTTTTTCTCTATGTCAGGCACCTAATGTGCTTATTAAATTGTTAAATATTTGTGTGGAAGTTCTCAGATAGGATCTTCACAAGGTTTAGTAGGTGGAAGGAAGAGATAAAAGAGGGCAGCAAAATTGTTTTTCTGTTTAAAATTTTGGAACTAATAGTTGTACTCAGCAAGAAGTTGAGATAATACATTGATTCTGCTGTTTAAATATTCAGGCTGTTAAACCCTGCTGGTTTATGTGTTTAAATAACTCCCTGTTGCTATCATAGGTTTATTTGATACGCCTGTTTGCTTGGACTTCTTTAAGGGTAATAATTAATATTGCACTGTTGTGAGGCTGACTTTGTTTTTTTTCTTCCCTTTGTAAACGTATTTCCTCTTGCCCTGAATAAAAGGAGGCAAGGAGGTGGCGGAGTGTATTAGGGTAAGGGAAGAAAACATTCATTCTCTCCCTATTGGGGCTGGTTCAAATTCGCCTGGAAGGGTGAATGTCTCTTTTGTTTTTTACCAGGGGACTTAGTGTATAAACAAAGACAGTAAGGGGGGAGGGGGCAGGGGGGAGAGAGGGTGGTTCCTTTTCTTCTCCTTCTCCTTCTTGACTCCTCTAAATTGTTGGCTACTCCGTGGCTGGTCCTGTGACTCCCTCCTCATAGATCCTTCACTATTCACTACCCTATATTGTGAGTTTTTGATTATCACCCCCCCCTTTTTTTTTTTTTTTTCCCTCACTCTCCTTCACGCGGCACGGTCCCTTTTTTTTTTTCTTTTTTCTTCCCCTCATTTGGTTTAATTCACTTACCTATCACGTATATGGATAAATTCCTCCACAGTCACGCCCAGACTCCTTCGCCAGCCATGGCGGCTAAACCAAGAGAGAGAAGAACCAAAAATACCGTAGAACCTGCTATCGACCCACAGATACCTCCCTTAAATATACTTACCACTAACGAAGTCACTAATATGCAAGTTTTGGTAACGAATATCGCAGAGGCCTTAAATCCTAAATTTGACTCCCTTAGGGTGGAGATTAAACATGACATTGCTTTACTAACTCAGGAAATGAGACAATTTAATAATAGAATTAATGAAGTGGAGCAGAGAGTATCTGACCTTGAGGACCTCACTACTGCACAGAGTTCAAGCTTAGAAACCACGGTTGCCTCCTTAACAAAAATACAGATGAAAATTGAGGATCTCGAAAACCGTGCTAGGCGAAATAACATTCGCATTATTGGGGTTCCCGAGGGAGAATGACCTGAAAACTTATGCTCTTTTATTTCAGAGACCCTGGTGCAGCTTCTTAAAATCCCTCCCAGCTATCCTCAAATTGTGGTTGAAAGGGCACATAGAATAGGGCAGTTACAAGCAGTTAATAAAGGAAATAGCAGACCTAGACCTGTAATTGCTAAACTGCTTAATTTTAACGATAAAGTAATCTTGCTGCAAAACTTTCGTAAAAACCAACCTATCATGTTTAAAGAAAACAGGATTCTTATATTTCAGGATTACTCACCGGAGACAGCTTTTAAAAGAAAAAATCTGGCCCCAACATGCTCTAAATTTATCCAACAAGGGTACCAGGCCCTAATTATTTACCCCTCGAAATTGAAGGTTTTTGTCAAAGGAAAGGCATATCTCTTTGAAAATGCACAAGATGCAGAAAAACTTTTGAGTCAACTGAACTCCCCCGAGTAAGAATGAGTTCATACAAAAGAGTCTTTGTGTTAAATGTTATGTTAGTAATATGTTTGTGTGTGGTGTTTTTTTTTTTTTTTTTTTTTTTTTTTGGTTTTTTTTTTTATGTTATCTCTCTTCCCTTCTCTGCCCCTCCTCCTTTGTTAGCTAAAACTCATGGTGAACTTTAAAATGATATCCTGGAACATTGGAGGTATCACTACCCCCATAAAGAGGAAAGCAATTCTTACCCAGCTAAGAAAAATGGATACAGACATAGCTTTCCTCCAGGAAACGCACCTTAACCTGGAGGAGGCTTCAAAGCTTAAAACAGCTTGGGTTAAGGATGTTATTGCTTCGCCAGGGCATGGGAGAAAGAGAGGGGTGGCTGTTCTGATAGGAAAAAGAATTAATGCAGAAACACTATACGCCGAGATAGATCCAGAGGGGAGATCAGTAATTTTAAAAATAAAAATTGATAATCGTGTTTTCACGCTTTGTAATATATACGCACCTAACACTCTTGATCCAGAGTTTTGGAATCAGCTACAGGTTAAAATCTTTTCTGTTTTGGAGGGCCATTTAATTATTGGAGTAGACTTCAATATGGCTCCACACTGCCCCCTTGACAGATCAAGGCAAAATACAAAGCAGAAAAAGCAGAAGAGGGATAGCTTAGAAACTAAATTATTTACCAGAATCATACAGAACCTAGGCATGAAAGATATCTGGCGGATACAAAATCCGGACAGCAGGGACTATACATGTTACTCGAAAGCCCATAAAACTTTATCAAGGATTGATCTCTTCTTGATAGATGAAAGACTTTGCACATCTGAAGTGAAGGCAAAAATCCTTCCTATCTCCTTATCAGATCATGGACCAATTACTCTAGATTTTCAGATTAAACATCCAAGGTCTAAGTCTATACGGTTCTTTTTTCCTTCTTATTTAGCGTCAGATCTCAAATTTAAGAACTGGCTTAGAACCAAGTTTAATGACTATAGTGAGTGTAACTCAGAATTTAGAGATCGCCCCATTTTATTTTGGGAGGCAGCCAAAGCAGTATTAAGAGGCGAAATTATTGCCTACACTGCCATGCTAAATAAAAAACTTCAAAGGAGAGAGAAAGAATTAACAAATGCAGTTATTAACGCTTATAACCGACTTCTTCTTGATCAGAACTCAGTTAACTGGGCTAAATATACTGAAGCTAAGAGTAATAAAGATGCCTTTGTATTATTTCGAGAAACCCAGAAAGAACTAAAATTTCAGTCAAAACTATACAGATTTGGAAACAAATCTGGGAAATTGCTTGCCAATTTGGTTAAAAGTGAAAAAAAAAACTTCGCTGATCGAGAAACTACTGATAGGGGGGAAATATGCTATTAAACATGAGGAAATAGTGGAAGAAATGGTAAAATATTATCAAAACATTTATGTTTCTAGAAATTCAGATTTGGCTCAGGCAAAGGACTTCTGGGATAAAATTTCTTTTCCCAAGATCTCTGAGGAAGTAGTTGAGACTCTTAACGCTCCAATAACAGAAGAAGAAATTAAGAAAGTCATTACTAATCTGGCCCCAAACAAAGCCTCTGGACCAGATGGGTTACCCAGTGAATTTTATAAAATCTTGTCTGCTGAGATTACACCATATCTCTGCAAACTATATAATCATATGTATGTTGAGGGAGGGACAGTAGTAAAATCTTTCTCAGCTTCCTACACAACCTTAATTCTTAAGGGAGGAAAGGATCCATTTCAGAAGGAGTCGTATAGGCCTATCGCCTTATTAAATTCTGATTATAAGACCTTTACCTCTATTCTTGCCCAAAGATTGCAAAAAATATTAGTTAATATTATCCATAGGGATCAAGCTGGATTCTTAAATGCCCGAAACTCTTCAGCAAAAATCAGGGAGGTCCTAGTGGCGTCAGAATTTTTTTTTCAATGCGGGGGTGTCGGGGGGGGGGGGGGCGAGGGGACTACCCCTGATCTAGCGGTAATTTCAGTCGATGCCGAGAAGGCATTTGACTCAGTCCAACATGACCATCTTTTCTCTTCTTTAGAAAAGTTTGGTTTCAGAGGATGCTTTCTCAATTTTATTAAAAACCTGTATGATCAGCCTCATACAAAAATAATTATAAATAATATTCTTTCGACGCAAATCATTTTGGGTAGGGGAACTCGCCAGGGCTGCCCCCTCTCCCCCCTCCTCTTTAACCTCTGCATTGAACCATTAGCAATCATGATTAGGCAACAACTAGAAGGTATCAAAATAGGTCATTATGAATTAAAACTAGCCCTATACGCGGACGACATACTTATTTACCTATCGGATACTAAATCTAATATACCTAAGTTATTACAAATTATTAATCAATTTAGTGCATTTTCGGGCTATAAGATAAATACTATGAAATCAGAACTACAATGGCTTAGGAGAAATAACAACTCTCTTAGTAACATTCCCTTTCGCCTGGCTGAAAACTCATTTAAATATCTTGGCATTAATATCCCAAGCAATCCAAATGACTTGTACAGTCTTAACATTCCCCCAGTCATATCAAATTTTAAAGAAACGCTTAAAAGATGGGAAAATCTACCACTTTCTATTTCTGGAAGAATAGCGCTGTTTAAGATGGTTTTGTTTCCTAAATTGCTCTACGTCTTACAGAACACAGCAATAATGCTTTTAGAGAGGGATGTTCGGATAATAAACAGTATGCTTCGAAAATTTATCTGGCAGAGCAAAAAACCTAGGATCTCATTAAGTAAATTATCTTCTTCAAAAATCTATAGAGGCTTTGCTCTGCCAGATGTAAAGCTGTACAATCTTGCCTTTTTAGCGCGAACAGTAGCTGACTGGATTTTCCTCAAGGACTATGTGGTGAATAATGAACTTGAGGAAAAAATCTGCGACCCATATTTACCAAGGGCATTGATTCATTGTGAGCCAAAAGATTGGCCAATCAGCATGAGAGCACTAAAAATGTTTTCTAATCCATTGAAGGCCTGGTGGAAGATAGGAAAACTGTTAGGAATAAATTTTCAGGTCTCACAATATCTGCCTCTAAGGGGCAACCCAAAATTTCAGGCGGGCTTGGACTCACAGGTTTTTAGAGATTGGCAATTACTAGGATTAGATAAGATTGTATACTTTGTGGACAAAGAGAAAAAATGCATAAAATCTTTTGAAGAACTCAAGAATGAGTTTAATCTTTCTAACAAAGAGTTTTTTGCGTATCTGCAGACAAGACATTATATTATTCACCTAATGAGGACAGCTAAGTGGTGCTGGGATCTAGGTAACCTAGAGGGCTGGCTTTCACTAGTGAAAAAAGGGCTGATGTCCATTACCCCTTGCTACCAAATTCTGGGAGCAAGCAAAGGGATGCACGTCCTTGAAAAAGTATCTAACAACTGGAATATAATGTTATCACAAGACAATATTGATAGCAAATTTATTCAATCTTCTATCCAGAAAGTGTCTCAAGCTACGATTTCAGCTACATGGAGAGAGGCGCATCTCAAACTTTTACACAAATATTATTATACCCCTGAAAAAGGGTATAAACTCAGGAACTTGAATTTTAATAAATGTCCTAAATGCTCTCTGATGGCTGCAAATTTGATCCATATGATGTGGAACTGCCCATTGATTAGACAGCTCTGGCATAAAATAGAATTCTGGTTGAAGACATCACTTAAGATCTCCCCTCTGGATCTCTCACTGACACAGGTTATATTTTTTTCTTTTAAGAACCAGGAAGATCAGCAGTTTAATGGAAAACTAGTTATCTCAGCTATTCTGGCAGCTAGATATCTAATATTTAAAAAGTGGAAACTAAGAGACTTACCAACGATATTGGAGATCAAAAATTTCCTTAAGAAACAATGCATTTTAGAACAGCGAGATACCAATATTGATAAGGAAGCTGAAATTAGATCATTTTTTAGCAAGTGGGCAGCATTCATTAAATCACTCCCGGCCTCAGAAATTGACCAGATAATTCTCCCGTTTCAGAACTCAGAATTAGTGCTCTTGGGGATATGGTAGTTTTTTTTTTTTTTTTTTTGTGTGTGTTTTTGTGTGTTTTTGTTTGTTGTTGTTTGCTCCGTGAGAAGTGGATAGTTGCTGATTAAATCATGGTGGGGGAAGGAAAGAAGAAAAAGAAAGTGAAGGGAAAATTTAGGAGGTAGGTTAGTGAAGGAACTAATATATTAGCACAGGCATAACATACAATTAAAGCCATAACCAACTAAGTTAACTAATTTAATTATAAATGGAGTGTGGGTTGGCTACTGGCTGGTAAGTGGCAATCAACCCTGGAATCTCTAATAGGATTCCTAAGCATGGGGATGGATTGTGTTTTTGGCTTTTTAAAGCATTAACTCTGTAACTTTATCTTTTTTTCTTTTTTGCTTTATTAATTAGAGATTGCAGTTTTATGTTGAATTAATAACATTAATGATTGTGGATTTAATAATGTTTATGTTTAGATTATGTACTGTATGCTGAAAATAATTGATTTAATGTAATATGTTGAAAACCAATAAAAAAAATAAAAAAAAATTACATGCCCTATTTGAATTATGAAAGTTTTTTGACTGTCCCTTTAATAAACCCCTCAAAAACATAAGTCCAACAAGTAAGTATTAATGGCAATATCAGAAACGATATTACAACATCCCCAATCAATAAGCTGTATTTATACAATGTAATTATTGCTGGTAGATTATGGATACGTTTCTGATATTGAGGTTGATCACCATCTTGTGCATGTTTTTGTCAGCCAACAGCCTTAGAATTTCGGATAGTATGGTCAGTGGGTTTTTTCCAGTGATCACAATCACAAAATGCTTCCGCTTTAATGGCCTTGAAGCTCGAAAAAAATCACCTGAAGAAAACACAAAATTGTTACCTGTTTTGTTAATCTTGTGTTTTCATAAAACATTCTCATGATTAATAACAAACAAAATGGCTGTTTCTGGGGTTTAGTGATTATGTTTCAGGTTAAAAGGAGTGTATGTCCCTTTTGTACAAGTGTATATTATTATTTTTATACTTTCATTGTTGCTTCCAAACATCATCCAATATGGTGGTGGGTAATTTGAGAGTATTTTACCTATGTACAAAACCAATCTTAGAGTAAAAAACATTGATACTCTATAATAAATTTAAAAGTATTGGCTGGTTATCTATTAAATACTTTTAGTTAGACGTATGCATGGCTGAAAAATATGTTTTGGCCAAAACATAATTTGTTGATTTGTTTCTGGCTGAATTTCGTCTATGCCGGCATTCGGTTCGGACGAATATTGTATTCTGATTCATTACCATAATTTCCGATGTGAACAGTTAATATAGACAATATTAACAAAAGTATTGTTCA
>NC_069509.1:67033346-67153346 GCF_027579735.1 Bombina bombina
TTAAACAACTTTCCAATTCTGTTATCTAATTTGTTTTGTTCTCTTGGTATCCTTTGTTGAAAAAGAAAGCTTGGTAGGCTCAGGAGCAGTTGATTGGTGGTTGCACATATATGTCTCATGTTATTGGCTCACCCAATTCTTTCAGCTAGCTCCCAGTAGTGCATTGCTGCTGCTCCTTCAACAACGGATACCAAGAATAAAAGTAAATTGGAAAATTGTTTAGAATTGTATACTCTATCTGAATCTGCATGTTTGCTTTAACTTTCGTGATTCAGATAGAGCATGCAACTTACTACTATTATCACATTTACCTTGTTCTTTTGGTATCCTTTGTTAAAAAGCATATTAATGTAGGCTTAGTAAAAGCAATGCACTGCTGCGGGTTTGCTGGTGGTTTGTGGCTTAACACACATAGGCCTCTTGCCATTTCTTTATATGTGTATATATTTAAATATATATTTACACACACATATATATATTAATTTATTTATATACACACACACACATATATATATATATATATATATATATATATATATATATATATATATATATAAAAGTCTCAGAGCTCCGCACTCACTGTAAAACGTAAGCAGTATATGCCCGGGGTGCATACAAAATGAACATGTATATAAGAAAAGGAGACACACTCGCCGGGTCTTAACAAATGATGTGTTTAATCCACCAGTGACGTTTCGGGGTAGTTAGCCCCGTCCTCAGACCAATAAAATATATACAAACATTGCTGACTTATATTACCTTACCCTCCACCAAGATTCTATGCCGGAAGTGTCCACAGCGTTCCCCCTGCGCCACTGCGCAGAACAGGGTGTAGTCATGGCAACCGGAATCAACAATACTCACAATCTGACATCAGACACCGGGTCCTACTGACACACCCATCTGCACTGTAAGTGCCAAAGGAAGCCGTAAGAGCCGGATAGTATTATACAGGGCTAGTTACAATTCTGCTGGTGAGAAATAACAACAACACATTAGTCGAAACATTTGACAATAGTATCCCAAGATCAAAATATTCAATATATCAGACAATTTGTAATATGACTAAAGGTTATCTATGTAATACTACATGAAGATATAAGTAATCTAGAAATAAATCTGTAGATAAGCCATCAATTAATCATCAACAAATATTTGTGAACAGTTTTTTATAGGAAACAGTGCCAATCTAAATTTACATTTAGCCCATTTGTCGTTATAGTATTCAGTGTATAAATCCATCTGGATTCTTTTTGTAGAAGTAGTTTGGCCCTGTCTCCCCCTCTATTGGGCCTGGGAACGTGATCAATGATGTCATAACGTAAGTTGGACACCGCATGGCCAGCCTGCGCAAAATGTCTGGCCACAGGTTGGTCAGATTGTTTTTTATCAATGGCTGCTCTGATTGCAGTGCGATGGTTGGCCATGCGGGTCCGCAGGTCATCAATTGTTTTGCCCACGTAGTATAACCCACAGGGACAATGAATCAAATAGACAACATATTCAGTGGTACAAGTAACACGGTGTCTTATGTAGAATTTTTTGTTGGTATGTGGGTGTACAAAAAACTTGGTAGCACTGAGTCCACTACATGTAGTGCATCCAAGACATTTGAAGCAGCCTGGTTTTGAACGTTTTAGCCATGTTGTTTTCGTATAACAGTCAATCAGATCCACCTTGACAAGAATGTCCCGAATGGATCTGGATCTTTTAAAACAGACTCTAGGTGGTCCCATATTGACAAAAGGTAAAGTCTGGTCAGACTGCACAATTTCCCAGTCCTTTCTTAATACTGCTGGTAAATTCTGTTTGTCCACAGTGTATGTTGTCACATATGTCATCCTGTCGGTGTCCGCTGTCTTGGTCGTTGTGCGTAGGGCTTCTTCTTGTGGCAGATCCCAGAATTGTTCCAGATGTTTATTTAGATGCTGCTCATTATATCCCCGTTGAAGAAATCTAGACTTCATTTCTAACAGTTGTTGTTTTGTTTGTACAGGGTCACTATTATTTCTGACAACTCTTTTGAATTGGGAGATTGGCAGTGCCTGCTTCAGAGCTGGAGGATGGCAACTGGTAGCATGAAGAAGGGAATTTCTGTCCGTGGCCTTACGAAAGAGTGTAGTGGAGAGACGGTTCTGGTCTTTATATATCCGCAAATCTAGAATTGTAGATTAGGACGTAATTCGTTCAGCTGATTGAACCATAGCAGGAGATCCTGTGCCGATCCGTCCCAGATTAGAAACAAGTCGTCAATGTAGCGACGAAATATCCTTATGTTGGGATGAGAAAATAGATCAGTATTGTATTGTTCAAACTCTGCCATGTATAAATTGGCAAATGATGGGGCCACACTCGACCCCATCGCTGTGCCCAAGAGTTGTAAATAAAACCGGGTCTCAAATCGGAAATAGTTCATAGTGAGGCAGTAGTTTAACATCTCCATGATCCACTCGGTATTTGGTCCTACAAAAGGATATCTTCTCAGGTGGTTGCGGATTGCCTCCATACCTTGACTGTGTGGTATAATGGTATAGAGACTAACCACATCTAGGGTAACCAGTAATTCCGTCCCTTTTAGATTATCATATTGCTTAAGCTCTTGGATGAGGGCCATGGAGTCCAACAAAAAAGAAGGCATATTACAGACCATTGGCTAGAAAAGTAACAATCTAATAGATGAACATCTCTATAGTTATTTAACAGTACAGTTCCCAAGGGTTCCTGTATTCTACACGTTACCGAAAGTGCACAAGCACCTTACCCAACCACCGGGGAGACCAATAGTCTCGGCTATTGGTTCTCTGCTCCAACCCATTGCCACATATCTGGACTCCCTTTTCCAGCCAATGGTCTGTAATATGCCTTCTTTTTTGTTGGACTCCATGGCCCTCATCCAAGAGCTTAAGCAATATGATAATCTAAAAGGGACGGAATTACTGGTTACCCTAGATGTGGTTAGTCTCTATACCATTATACCACACAGTCAAGGTATGGAGGCAATCTGCAACCACCTGAGAAGATATCCTTTTGTAGGACCAAATACCGAGTGGATCATGGAGATGTTAAACTACTGCCTCACTATGAACTATTTCCGATTTGAGACCCGGTTTTATTTACAACGCTTGGGCACAGCGATGGGGTCGAGTGTGGCCCCATCATTTGCCAATTTATACATGGCAGAGTTTGAACAATACAATACTGATCTATTTTCTCATCCCAACATAAGGATATTTCGTCGCTACATTGACGACTTGTTTCTAATCTGGGACGGATCGGCACAGGATCTCCTGCTATGGTTCAATCAGCTGAACGAATTACGTCCTAATCTACAATTCAAGATGGAGTATAGTGATACATCTGTAGATTTTCTAGATTTGCGGATATATAAAGACCAGAACCGTCTCTCCACTACACTCTTTCGTAAGGCCACGGACAGAAATTCCCTTCTTCAGGCTACCAGTTGCCATCCTCCAGCTCTGAAGCAGGCACTGCCAATCTCCCAATTCAAAAGAGTTGTCAGAAATAATAGTGACCCTGTACAAACAAAACAATAACTGTTAGAAATGAAGTCTAGATTTCTTCAACAGGGATATAATGAGCAGCATTTAAATAAACATCTGGAACAATTCTGGGATCTGCCACAAGAAGAAGCCCTACGCGCAACAACCAAGACAGCGGACACCGACAGGATGACATATGTGACAACATACACTGTGGACAAACAGAATTTGCCAGCAGTATTAAGAAAGGACTGGGAAATTGTGAAGTCTGACCAGACTTTACCTTTTATCAATATGGGACCACCTAGAGTCTGCTTTAAAAGATCCAGATCCATTCGGGACATTCTTGTCAAGGTGGATCCGATTGACTGTTATACGAAAACAACATGGCTAAAACGTTCAAAACCAGGCTGCTTCAAATGTCTTGGATGCACTACATGTAGTGGACTCAGTGCTACCAAGTTTTTTGTACACCCACATACCAACAAAAAATTCTACATAAGACACTGTGTTACTTGTACCACTGAATATGTTGTCTATTTGATTCATTGTCCCTGTGGGTTATACTACGTGGGCAAAACAATTGATGACCTGTGGACCCACATGGCCAACCATCGCACTGCAATCAGAGCAGCCATTGATAAAAAACAATCTGACCAACCTGTGGCCAGACATTTTGCGCAGGCTGGCCATGCGGTGTCCAACTTACGTTATGTCATCATTGATCACGTTCCCAGGCCCAATAGAGGGGGAGACAGGGCCAAACTACTTCTACAAAAAGAATCCAGATGGATTTATACACTGAATACTATAACGCCGAATGGGCTAAATGTAAATTTAGATCGGCACTGTTTCCTATAAAAAACTGTTCACAAATATTTGTTGATGATTAATTGATGGCTTATCTACAGATTTATTTCTAGATTACTCATATCTTCATGTAGTATTACATAGATAACCTTTAGTCATATTACAAATTGTCTGATATATTGAATATTTTGATCTTGGGATACTATTGTCAAATGTTTCGACTAATGTGTTGTTGTTATTTCTCTCCAGCAGAATTGTAACTAGCCCTGTATAATACTATCTGGCTCTTACGGCTTCCTTTGGCACTTACAGTGCAGATGGGTGTGTCAGTAGGACCCGGTGTCTGATGTCAGATTGTGAGTATTGTTGATTCCGGTTGCCATGACTACCCCCTGTTCTGCGCAGTGGCGCAGGGGGAACGCTGTGGACACTTCCGGCATAGAATCTTGGTGGAGGGTAAGGTAATATAAGTCAGCAATGTTTGTATATATTTTATTGGTCTGAGGACGGGGCTAACTACCCCGAAACGTCACTGGTGGATTAAACACATCATTTGTTAAGACCCGGCGAATGCGTCTCCTTTTCTTATATATATATATATATATATATATATATACACTGCTCAAAAAAATAAAGGGAACACTTAAACAACACAATGTAACTCCAAGTCAATCACACTTCTGTGAAATCAAACTGTCCACTTAGGAAGCAACACTGAGTGACAATCAATTTCACATGCTGTTGTGCAAATGGGATAGACAACTGGTGGAAATTATAGGCAATTAGCAAGACACCCCCAATAAAGGAGTAGTTCTGCAGGTGGTGACCACAGACCACTTCTCAGTTCCTATGCTTTCTGGCTGATGTTTTGGTCACTTATGAATGCTGGCTGTGCTTTCACTCTAGTGGTAGCATGAGACGGAGTCTACAACCCACACAAGTGGCTCAGGTAGTGCAGCTCATCCAGGATGGCACATCAATGCGAGCTGTGGCAAGAAGGATTGCTGTGTCTGTCAGCGTAGTGTCCAGAGCATGGAGGCGCTACCAGGAGACAGGCCAGTACATCAGGAGACGTGGAGGAGGCCATAGGAGGGCAACAACCCAGCAGCAGGACCGCTACCTCCGCCTTTGTGCAAGGAGGAACAGAAGGAGCACTGCCAGAGGCCTGCAAAATGACCTCAAGCAGGCCACAAATGTGCATGTGTCTGCTCAAACAGTCAGAAACAGACTCCATGAGGGTGGTATGAGGGCCCGACATCCACAGGTGGGGGTTGTGCTTACAGCCCAACACCGTGCAAGACGTTTGGCATTTGCCAGAGAACACCAAGATTGGCAAATTCGCCACTGGCACCCTGTGCTCTTCACAGATGAAAGCAGGTGCACACTGAGCACATTTGACAGACGTGACAGTCTGGAGATGCCGTGGAGAACGTTCTGCTGCCTGCAACATCCTCCAGCATGGCCGGTTTGGCAGTGGGTCAGTAATGGTGTGGGGTGGCATTTCTTTGAGGGGCCGAACAGCCCTCCATGTGCTCTCCAGAGGTAGCCTGACTGCCATTAGGTATCAAGATGAGATCCTCAGACCCCTTGTGAGACCATATGCTGGTGCAGTTGGCCCTGGGTTCCTCCTAATGCAAGACAATGCTAGACCTCATGTGGCTGGAGTGTGTCAGCAGTTCCTGCAAGACGAAGGCATTGATGCTATGGACTGGCCCACCCGTTCCCCAGACCTGAATCCAATTGAGCACATCTGGGACATCATGTCTCGCTCCATCCACCAACTTCACATTGCACCACAGACTGTCCAGGAGTTGGTGGATGCTTTAGTCCAGGTCTGGGAGGAGATCCCTCAGGAGACCATCCGCCACCTCATCAGGAGCATGCACAGGCATTGTAGGGAGGTCATACAGGCACGTGGAGGCCACACACACTACTGAGACTCATTTTGACTTGTTTTAAGGGCATTACATCAAAGTTGGATCCGCCTGTAGTGTGTTTTTCCACTTTAATTTTAAGTGTGACTCCAAATCCAGACCTCCATGGGTTGAAAAATTTGATTTCCATTTTTTAATTTTTGTGTGATTTTGTTGTCAGCACATTCAACTATGTAAAGAACAAAGTATTTAATTAGAATATTTAATTCATTCAGATCTAGGATGTGTTATTTTAGTGTTCCCTATATTTTTTTGAGCAGTGTATATAAAATAACTCATTGTGTAGTTCATTAACAAATCTAGACAGGCCCAGAGGCTTGTTTTCCCAAAGAAAACCTCTAATTACACTGTTTCCAATGAAGCAAAGGATTCTGGGTAAGATATGAAAATTAAGTATACAATGACACACCTTTTTACCTTTTACCTGCTTTTCAGCAGCTTCCCTTTAAACAAAAGTATCGCTGTTCACACAGCTTATAAACTTAGCTAGGATTAGTGCAGTGATTCATAAACATCCCAGAACAGACTGTTTTGTGGTTTTTTGCCACTCATCAGCTGGGAGAAGGTTAGAATCACTGCTGGGTGAAGTTGATTCCAGGCAGAATACAACAACATTTTAAATTAGGGGGAGATAAAAGGTGAGTTTAAAATCCTCCACTATGCACAAAATATAGAAAAAATAACTCATTATGTAGTTCATTAACAAATCTAGACAGGCCCAGAGGCTTGTTTTCCCACAGAAAACCTCTGAATTACACTGTTTCCAATGCAGCAAAGGATTCTGGGTAAGATATGCAAATTAAATACACATGTATATCTTATCCAGAATCATTTGTTGCATTGGAAACAGTGTAATTCAGAGGTTTTCTGTGGGAAAAAAAGCCTCTGGGCCTGTCTAGATTTGTTAATGAACTACACAATGTGTTATTTTTTCTATATTTTGTGCGTAGTGGAGGATTTTAAACTCACCTTTTATCTCCCCCTAATTTAAAATGTTTTTTTATATATATATATATATATATATATATATATATATATATATATATACAGACACATCCAAAACATTGGCTGGCTCTAATCCAAGCTATTAGAATGTGTTTGATGCCTGAATGAAAAGGCTGGTGCGTATATGTTCATGATGGATGTATTCTGTTTGAGCTTGTTACAAAATCCCACCAGATTTGCACTTGTTTAAATAGAAAACACAGTAAAAAGCCGACAGCATTAAAATGCAGTCATTAATTTTCCATTTATTGTGTATTGTTTAGTTGGTAAAAGCTAATTACATGCATCACATACCTTTTTTTGGAGGTTATTCATTATTTTATATCATTCATCATTTTTAGAAGATGCAAAGAGAGACACTAAATATTTATTCAAACAAATGCTCAGATTTTTAAAGGTTCAGTGATTTTCTAAGATAGAGAGACACAGGCACTGCAATTTTGTTTGGTTTGATGTTATATGGCCAAGGAAGCTTTTAAAGACAAATAAATGTCTTAAGGTTCAGCTTCAATATCAATTTTAAAAGATTTAACCTCTTATCGTGCATTTTTAATCATGGTTAACAGGTGATCATTTTTATGCTTCTTTTATATTAATTTAAAAGAACATTAAAGGAATAGTCTAGTCAAAATAAAAATTCCATGATTCCGATAGAACAGGCAACTTTAAGCGACTTTCTAATTTACTCCTATTGGCCCATTTATCAAGCTCCGTATGGAGCTTGAAGGGCCGTGTTTCTGGCGAGCCTTCAGACTCGCCAGAAACACCAGTTATGAAGCAGTGGTCTAAAGATCGCTGCCCCATAACCTGTCCGCCTGCTCTGAGGAAGCGGACAGAGATCGCCGCAATTCAACCTGATCGAATACGATTGGGTTGATTGACACCCCCTGCTAGCGACCGATTGGCCGCGAATCTGCAGGGGGCGGCGTTGCACCAGCAGTTCACAAGAGCTGCTAGTGCAATGCTGAATGCCGAGAGCGTATTGCTCTCTGAATTCAGTGATGTCTGTCGGACATGATCCGCTGATCGGATCATGTCAGACAGACATTTCATAAATAGGCCCGTAATATATATTCTTTTCATTCTCTTGCTATCTTTATTTGAAAAAGCAAGAATGTAAGCATAGGATCCGGCCCATTTTTGGTTGAAAACCTGGGTAGCACTTTCTGATTCGTGTCTAAATGTAGCCACCAATCAGAAAACGCTATCCAGATGCTGAACAAAAAATGGGCCTGTATGCTTACATTCCTGCTTTTTCAAGTAAAGATACCAAGAGAACAAAGAAAAATTGACAATAGGAGTAAACTAGAAAGCTGTTTAAAATTGCCTGCTCTATCTGAAACATGAAAGTTTAAATTTGACTTGACTATTCCTTTAAAGTCTATTTTTACGCGTTTTTGTTTCATGATTTAGGCAGAATATGTGATTTTAAACAACTTTTCAATTTGCTTCTTTTATCTAAATTGCTACATTCTCTTGGTATCCTTAGCTGAAAAGCATATCTAGGTAGGCTCTGGAGCAGCAATGCATTACTGAGAACTAGCTGCTGATTAGTGGCTGCACAAAAATGCCTCATTTCATTGGTTTGCCAGATGTCTTCAGATAGCTCTCAGTAGTGCATAGCTGTTCCTTAAAAAAAGAATACCAAGAAAATGAAGCGAATTAGATAAAAGAAGTAAATTAGAAAGTTGTTTAAAATCACATGCTCTATTTGAATCCTGAAAAATAAGAAAAATAAAAATGTTGGGTTTCATGTCCCTTTAAAGATCTGCATTCAAACTAAATAGTTTACAATTATTTGAACACATCAGTTTAATAAAATAATATGTATTGTTTTACATTCCTCAGACACCCCCTTGAAAAGCCTCCTGAATGTTGGTTATCTTACAGCTAGATTTAGAGTTTTGCGGCCAAAGGGGTGCGTTAGCTACGCGTGTTTCCCCCCCCCCCCCGCACCTTTTTAATAACGCTGGTATTGAGAGTTCTCTGAAGGGCTGCGTTAGGCTCCAAAAAGGGAGCGTACAGGCATATTTACCGCCACTTCAACTCTCAATACCAGCGTTGCTTACGGTAGCGGCTAGCTTGAAAAACGTGCTCGTGCACGATTCCCCCATAGGAAACAATGGGGCAGTTTGGGCTGAAAAAAAACCTAACACCTTCAGCTCCTAACGCAGCCCCATTGTTTCCTATGGGGAAACAGTTTCTAAGTCTGCACCTAACACTCTAACATGTACCCCAAGTCTAAACACCCCTAACCTTACACTTATTAACCCCTAATCTGCCGTCCCCGCTATCGTTGACCCCTGCATATTATTATTAACCCCTAATCTGCCGCTCCGGACACCGCCGCAACCTACATTATACCTATGTACCCCTAATCTGCTGCCCACAACATCGCTGACCCCTATATTATATTTATTAACCCCTAATCTGCCCCCCCCAAAGTCGCCGCTACCTTACCTACACTTATTAACCCCCTAATCTGCCGACCGGACCTCGCCGCCACTATAATAAATGTATTAACTCCTAAACCGCCTCACTCCTGCCTCGCAAACCCTATAATAAATTTTATTAACCCCTAATCTGCCCTCCCTAACATCTGCGACACCTAACTTCAAGTATTAACCACTAATCTGCCGACCGGACCTCGCCGCTACTCTAATAAATGTATTAACCCCTACAGCTAAGTCTAACCCTAAGAGAAGGGGGGTACTAATGGCACTGCTCAAATTTACAACTTAGGGTAGCCTATTGATCTCTGGATCTGGTAATAGGATATAGATATCAGTCCAGATATATTTTGTTACAAAAAGATGGCTGAGGTGCTGTGTACTTGTTTTGTGAAACGAAAATTATCAATCCTAGGATTGATGGATTGTACACCTATATAGCACTCATTCCCTAATTGATAGTGGCAAAAATTGGACAAGATCTGTGTCTCCTGGGAGGAGAGTGTGCGTGGGGATGTTATTAAAATATAACCTTTATTGGTAATTTTTAAAATACAAGGCAACAAACACAATTGACATACATACTTTATTAAAAACACAGGCTTGGGTCTTTGGAAGTTTTATCCGTTATTCACGGAATACATTATGTGGTTATGGTGTATATTAGAAATTACTTGAGTTTCAAGTCTCAGTAATTGTATAATATTTTAATATACTTAGAGCTTACATTTAGTGGAGCTGTTTGTTATTATATTTACTCTAATATTATATATGTGGTCTGTGACTCACCGTTGAATTCAAATTATAATATTAGGGGTATTAATGTAAATATACCATAGTATCACCAAAGTTTGTTATTAATGCTTATAGTATTGCATTAAATATGTGTCTTAGTGAGACAATAACAGATTTCCTTGTAGTTGTATTCTTTGTGTTATATATAGGTACGTATATCTTAGTATAATATTATTGGAAATACATGCAGAATGCTGTTTTGAATAGCCTCCTAGCTATATAGAGACAAAAAGTACTGTCTGTATGGAGTATAGTAACACTGGTCAGTGAGTTAACACATTAACCCCTGTAAGGTCTTTTATTCGTATATTTATCAATACTTATGTATACAGGAGCATTATGCTTGTACCGCTGTGCAGAGATTGGTTATGTTGCTAAAATTCCATTGAATTTTTAAGGTTGATAATATGTACTATAATTGTTGTAATAGCAACAAATTTAAGTAACATTGTAACTCTATTGGATTGTTAATGTGTTTATCTACATGGGGAATATTACTCCCATTAAATATATAAAGGCATTGCTTGGCAGGCTTGGATCTTTAATAATATTGGTAACACGCTTCCAATATAAGTTCACAAGAGAGAGTTTTATAATGATATTCTCACCATTTGTTATTCTAATAATTAATGTTGAAATCTTACAGTGTAGGAGTTATGGCAATCATATGAGTATGTTGTAGTGCTACAATAAAGTAGCTGCTCTTGGTGACTTAACTACGCTCTTAGTTTATATCAAATATTGCTTAGTAATAATAACTAGTTGAATCGTATTATCCACTTAGGCATAGAAAGTTGTTAGCGGTATTGTGACGAGAATTCACTGAGTATTTGCGGTATTATCTGTATAATTAAATCTCCATATTAATAACCGCTTGCTGAATCCACGCTATAGATACTGGTTAGATTTAAGATAATTCACTGAGTATTTGCGATATTATATCAATGTTTGATGCATCACATTAATAACCGCTTACGATATTTGCACTCCTTGCGATAATATATCTGTATTGGATGTACCACCTTACTAACCGCTTACTAAATCCAAAGCTGTAAATGCCGGTTTGGCTTAAGGTGCCTCACTAAGTATTTGCGGTGTTGTATGTATATTTAAAGCTCCATATTAGTAACCGCTCGCTGATTCTAAGCTTCTAATGTCGGTTAGACATAAGATATTACTACTGAGTTAACCTCATTTTCGAATAAGTTTACTTAATATTGTGCACAACCACAATAGTTATATATAATAAAGACCTCTGTTCCTGCTTATTAAAAAATGCTGACTGGCATTCTACAAACAATTCCCTAACATGTTTCGCCACTAACGTGGCTTTTTCACCCTTTGAAAAAGCCACGTTAGTGGCGAAACATGTTAGGGAATTGTTTGTAGAATGCCAGTCAGCATTTTTTAATAAGCAGGAACAGAGGTCTTTATTATATATAACTATTGTGGTTGTGCACAATATTAAGTAAACTTACTCGAAAATGAGGTTAACTCAGTAGTAATATCTTATGTCTAATCGACATTAGAAGCTTAGAATCAGCGAGCGGTTACTAATATGGAGCTTTAAATATACATACAACACCGCAAATACTTAGTGAGGCACCTTAAGCCAAACCGGCATTTACAGCTTTGGATTTAGTAAGCGGTTAGTAAGGTGGTACATCCAATACAGATATATTATCGCAAGGAGTGCAAATATCGTAAGCGGTTATTAATGTGATGCATCAAACATTGATATAATATCGCAAATACTCAGTGAATTATTTTAAATCTAACCAGTATCTATAGCGTGGATTCAGCAAGCGGTTATTAATATGGAGATTTAATTATACAGATAATACCGCAAATACTCAGTGAATTCTCGTCAC
The DNA here is from genome assembly GCF_027579735.1 of Bombina bombina. Classification (NCBI taxonomy): domain Eukaryota; kingdom Metazoa; phylum Chordata; class Amphibia; order Anura; family Bombinatoridae; genus Bombina; species Bombina bombina. The sequence continues at coordinate 67,045,712 of NC_069509.1, forward strand.
AATACCGCTAACAACTTTCTATGCCTAAGTGGACAATACGATTCAACTAGTTATTATTACTAAGCAATATTTGATATAAACTAAGAGCGTAGTTAAGTCACCAAGAGCAGCTACTTTATTGTAGCACTACAACATACTCATATGATTGCCATAACTCCTACACTGTAAGATTTCAACATTAATTATTAGAATAACAAATGGTGAGAATATCATTATAAAACTCTCTCTTGTGAACTTGTATTGGAAGCGTGTTACCAATATTATTAAAGATCCAAGCCTGCCAAGCAATGCCTTTATATATTTAATGGGAGTAATATTCCCCATGTAGATAAACACATTAACAATCCAATAGAGTTACAATGTTACTTAAATTTGTTGCTATTACAACAATTATAGTACATATTATCAACCTTAAAAATTCAATGGAATTTTAGCAACATAACCAATCTCTGCACAGCGGTACAAGCATAATGCTCCTGTATACATAAGTATTGATAAATATACGAATAAAAGACCTTACAGGGGTTAATGTGTTAACTCACTGACCAGTGTTACTATACTCCATACAGACAGTACTTTTTGTCTCTATATAGCTAGGAGGCTATTCAAAACAGCATTCTGCATGTATTACCAATAATATTATACTAAGATATATGTACCTATATATAACACAAAGAATACAACTACAAGGAAATCTGTTATTGTCTCACTAAGACACATATTTAATGCAATACTATAAGCATTAATAACAAACTTTGGTGATACTATGGTATATTTACATTAATACCCCTAATATTATAATTTGAATTCAACGGTGAGTCACAGACCACATATATAATATTAGAGTAAATATCATAACAAAACAGCTCCACTAAATGTAAGCTCTAAGTATATTAAAATATTATACAATTACTGAGACTTGAAACTCAAGTAATTTCTAATATACACCATAACCACATAATGTATTCCGTGAATAACGGATAAAACTTCCAAAGACCCAAGCCTGTGTTTTTAATAAAGTATGTATGTCAATTGTGTTTGTTGCCTTGTATTTTAAAAATTACCAATAAAGGTTATATTTTAATAACATCCCCACGCACACTCTCCTCCCAGGAGACACAGATCTTGTCCAATTTTTGCCACTATCAATTAGGGAATGAGTGCTATATAGGTGTACAATCCATCAATCCTAGGATTGATAATTTAAGTCTAACCCTAACCCTAACACCCCCCTAAATTAAATATAATTTTCTTCTAACGAAATAAATTAAATTTTATTAAAAAAATTAATCCTATTTAAAGCTAAATACTTACCTGTAAAATAAACCCTAATATAGCTACAATATAACTAATAATTACATTGTAGCTATTTTAGGATTTATATTTATTTTACAGGCAACTTTGTATTTATTTTAACCAGGTACAATAGCTATTAAATAGTTATTTACTATTTAATAGCTACCTAGTTAAAATAATTACAAAATTACCTGTAAAATAAATCCGAACCTAAGTTACAATTAAACCTAACACTACACTATCAATAAATTAATTAACTAAACTACCTACAATTACCTACAATTAAATCAACTAAACTCAATTTAAAAAACCAAACAAAACACTAAATTACAAAAAATAAAAAAAGATTACAAGAATTTTAAACTAATTACACCTACTCTAAGCCCCCTAAAAAAATAACAAAGCCCCCCAAAATAAAAAAATGACCTACCCTAATCTAAAATAAAAAGTTAACAGCTCTATTATCTTACCAGCCCTTAAAAGGGCTTTTTGTGGGGCATGCCCCAAAGAAATCAGCTCTTTTGCCTGTAAAAAAAAACATACAATACATTACAACCCACCACCCACATACCCACATACCCATAATCTAACCCACCCAAACCTCCCTTAAAAAACCTAACACTAAGCCCCTGAAGATCTTCCTACCTTGTCTTCACCCAGCTGGGTACCATCCGATCCGTCCAGAAGAGGGTCCGAAGTCTTCATCCTATCCGGCCAGAAGAGGTCCTCCAGAGGGTCCCTCGAATTCCGATTGGCTGATAGGATTCTATCAGCCCATCGGAATTAAGGTAGGAAAAATCTGATTGGCTGATTGAATCAGCCAATCAGATTCAAGTTCAATAGGATTGGCTGATCCAATCAGCCAATCAGATTGAGCTTGCATTCTATTGGCTGATCGGAACAGCCAATAGAATGTGAGCTCAATCTGATTGGCTGATTGGATCAACCAATCCGATTGAACTTGAATCTGATTGGCTGATTCAATCAGCCAATCAGATTTTTCCTACCTTAATTCCGATTGGCTGAAAGAATCCTATCAGCCAATCGGAATTCGAGGGACGCCATCTTGGATGACGTCCCTTAAAGGAACCTTCATTCGGTGTTAGGACGTCGTTAGAAGAGGATGGATCCGCGCCGGCTGCTTCAAGATGCCGCCTGGATGAAGACTTCCGACCCTCTGGAGGACCTCTTCTGGCCGGATAGGATGAAGACTTCGGACCCTCTTCTGGACGAATCAGATGGTACCCGGCTGGGTGAAGACAAGGTAGGAAGATCTTCAGGGGCGTAGAGCTGATTTCTTTGGGGCATGCCCCGCAAAAAGCCCTTTTAAGGGCTGGTAAGGTAATACAGCTGTTAACTTTTTATTTTAGATTAGGGTAGGGCATTTTTTTGGGGGGGGGGCTTTGTTATTTTTTTAGGGGGCTTAGAGTAGGTGTAATTAGTTTAAAATTCTTGTAATCTTTTTTTATTTTTTGTAATTTAGTGGGGTTTTTTTTTTGTAATTTAGTTTAGTTGATTTAATTGTAGGTAATTGTAGGTAGTTTAGTTAATTAATTTATTGATAGTGTAGTGTTAGGTTTAATTGTAACTTAGGTTAGGATTTATTTTACAGGTAATTTTTTAATTATTTTAACTAGGTAGCTATTAAATAGTAAATAACTATTTAATAGCTATTGTACCTGGTTAAAATAAATACAAAGTTGCCTGTAAAATAAATATAAATCCTAAAATAGCTACAATGTAATTATTAGTTATATTGTAGCTATATTAGGGTTTATTTTACAGGTAAGTATTTAGCTTTAAATAGGATAATTTTTTTTAATAAGATTTAATTTATTTCGTTAGAATAAAATTATATTTAACTTAGGGGGGTGTTAGGGTTAGGGTTAGACTCAGCTTTAGGCGTTAATACATTTATTAGAGTAGCGGTGAGGTCCAGTCGGCAGATTAGGGGTTAATACTTGAAGTTAGGTGTCACAGATGTTAGGGAGGGCAGATTAGGGGTTAATAAAATTTATTATAGGGTTTGCAAGGCGAGATTGAGTCGGTTTAGGGGTTAATACATTTATTATAGTGGCGGCGAGGTCCGGTCGGCAGATTAGGGGTTAATAAGTGTAGGTAAGGTAGCGGCGACATTGGGGGGGCAGATTAGGGGTTAATAAATATTATGTAGGTGTCGGCGATGTTAGGGGCAGCAGATTAGGGGTACATAGGGATAAAGTAGGTGGCGGCGGTGTCCGGGTCGGCAGATTAGGGGTTAAAAAAATTATTATAGTGGCGCCGATATTGGGGGGCCTCGGTTTAGGGGTACATAGGTAGTTTATGGGTGTTAGTGTACTTTAGAGCACAGTAGTTAAGAGCTTTATAAACCGGCGTTAGCCCATAAAGCTCTTAACTCCTGACTTTTTTCTGCAGCTGGAGTCTTGTCGGTAGAGGGTCTACCGCTCACTTCAGCCAAGACTCTAAATACCGGCGTTAGGAAGATCCCATTGAAAAGATAGGATACGCAATTGGCGTAAGGGGATCTGCGGTATGGAAAAGTCGCTGCTGGAAAGTGAGCGTTAGACCCTTTCCTGGCTGACTCTAAATACCAGCGGGCGGTAAAAAGCAGCGTTAGGACCCCTTAACGCTGATTTTGACGGCTAACGCAGAACTCTAAATCTAGGCGTTAGTTTCTTTAATGTGGCCAATAAGGAATAGACATAACAAAGCTCCTGCACATATCAACCAATCTCTGTTCAGCATTTAGGAGTGTCAGGGGTCTGCATTCTACTGACTACACTCCAGTCTCTCGAGGGGTGGGGTCAGAATAAACCACAATTTTAAGAGTTAAGTTACAGGAAAAGCAGACAAAATAAGTAATGAATGTCCATTAAAAAATGTTTACACTATTTAGAGCTAGATTACAAGCTGGTGCTCAATAATTAACCAGCTATTTCAAGTGGCTGGTTATTGCTTTTGCGAGCTTGCGGTAGTAATTAGCGCTCAGAAAACCAAAGATCCACTCTCTGGTTAATTTTCTAAACGTGCCCCAAATGCCCCTTAAATAGAGGGTATTATTTATTTAAAAAAAAAGTTGTATTTTTTTAAATATAAAAAAAAACAATGGCACTAGGCAGTTTTTGGGGTTTAAAGTTGGCGAGTGTGGGGTGATAGAAAAAAAACGGCACTAAAAAGTGCCTTTACATTGTGGTCTATGGGAACTGTGTGTAATATACACAAATTAATATATTCATATACATATATACTGTATATAAAAATATGCTGTAATCGCTGCACTACTTACCCCTTCTTTGCGTGAGGTTCTGGCATCTGGTGGCTACATTTAGCCACCAATCAGCAAGCGCTACCCAGGTGCTGAACCAAAAATGGTCCGTCTCTAAAGCTTACATTCCTGCTTTTTCAAATAAAGATACCAAGAGAACAAAGAAAAAAATAATAATAGAAGTAAATTAGAAAGTTGCTTAAAATTGCATGCTCTTTCTGAACCATGAAAGAAAAAATGTTGATTCAGTATCCCTTTAAATGCACAAGCTACATTGCATACATTGCTGCACATTGCTGGTTTTTATCGGTATGCTAAAACTATGTTGTGATACTAACATGCTAGGGGAGGGACACATTATGGATAGCGTCACTAAGCAGGCGAGAGGTCACTCAAGCACAGAGTATTGTTAGTTTCGGTGCTACGCTGCTATTATTAGAAGAATTCTTTCACACAGGAATAAGGTTTTACTATTAAACTAATACTTTGCGCTCTAAGGAACAGGTGCAAGTCTGATTAAAGACCAATAATAGTCTAACCAGAAGAACTCTTAGCTGTATAAGCGCCATCTTTTATATATATTTGATAAAACCTCCTTTTGCCACAGGGTTTCTTGTTTAAACATCATATTTTCTGATTTTTTTTTTTTTTTTTTTTTTTTAAATGTAATTGCAAAGGAATGTAATGCTTAAGGATTGAAAGGGTTTAGGGCTTTTTACAAAAAGGCAGTCAGCACCATGCGCTCATGTTGGGTGCCTGTCTCAGAGTTTAGCTTGGTGCTTATGGGTAGCATTCTGGTAAACCCTGAGAATTACATGAAATGCAGATCTTGGTGTATTTAAAAAGCAGGAATGCAAATCTTAAAAGCCGGCCCATTTGTTGGATGAGAACCTGGGTTATGCTTGCTTATTGGTTTGCTAAATGTAGCCACCAATAAGCAAGCACTATCCCGGGTGCTGAACTTAAAATGGGCTGGCTCTTAAGCTTTAAATTCCTGCTTTTAAATAAAGATAGCAAGAGAACAAAGAAAAATAGAAAGTTGCTTAAAATTGTATGTTCTATCTGCACCATGAAAGAAAAAATGTGGGTTTAGTATCCCTTTAATGATTCTCAGGCCTTCTTGACACAGTATATCAAACAAATGTATTTATAATTTTTTAAAGAGAGATGTGTCAGATAAAAGTGACGCATTTCTCTGTCGGTACTGGCTGTTCCCCATTAAATTTAAATCAAGAAAAAACAATCACATTACAGTTCAGAAGCAAAGCCAATCCCACCTACACTATATGACCAAAAGAATGTGGATACCGACTAGACATAAACATTCATTTCATTACGAAAAAACAGATATGCGTTTCATTTTCACGAAATGAATATCCGAACAAATACACCAACTTAATTTAAAGAAAACAAAGAAATACTGACAAAATTCTTATTTTATTGCTTAGTTGTTGGATCAGAACTATGGAATAGATTATGAATGGCACACTTACTGTTGCACCCAAATGATATTGGGTTTATCTAGCCTGTTTGTGCATGTTGGAAGCACCGCGCGTATTACAAGTTGAAAGTAATGCAAGTTGGGTTAGCGTGACTTCAGAGCTCTGGATAACTTTTGCGCTTGAATAAAAAGTGTCACAAAACATAAAAATTACATTAAAAAGTACAATTACACTCATAACACTATCTAATAAAAAATATCTAAAATAAATTGCATAAGCAGGATAAGGTAGACGACCTTGAGAACCGCAGCAGACGCAATAACCTCCGCATAATTGGTATTCCAGAGAATATCAAAAATAAAGATTTGCTGGAGTTCACAGCTCTGACATTCCACAAACTCTTGGGCATAGATCCAGACCGCCTCCCTCTAGATGTGGAAAGAGCACACCGTATTGGCCCTGACAATGGTCTCTCTACTACTACATACACCAGACCTCGTCAAGTCATATTAAAATGCCTGAACTACCAAGAAAAACTCTCCTTGCTAAGAGCCTACAGGACACACAATGCAGATGTTCTCTTTGAGGGGAAGAAGCTTCTGTTATTCCAGAACTTTTCAGCGGAAGTATCCAAGATGCGCAAATAATTTGCCCCTTATTGCTCTCAACTATATGAGGAAGGCAGACAAGTTGCGCTCCTATACCCTGCTAAACCTAGTTTGTAAACCCCTAGGGGAGTTAAGTTCTTTCGCTCCCCTAAAGAATCAAATCCTATCTGGACACTGAAAAACAACAGGCTGCCCCATAGGGCTTGTCACTTTACAAACCACTGCAGGACTTTGCAAGATGAAGGATTCTGAGCACGATAAGTGCTATAGTACACATTGGGCTTTAATAGCCACTGACCTCTTCAGTACCCTCTTAAAAGTCATTATTTTAGACACTGTCTTATCCCATGAATGGAATACACTGGAGGTTGGTCTCTCTTCCTCTGAGAACCCTACCCCACTAGGAGACCAGTTAATTGATACTGCAACATGTTTTGTTTCCTTTTTATGTTTTTTCATGTTCTTTCGTATCTTTTGTATTGTTATTGTGTTTTGCCTGATTAACACCAAGGCTTATTCTCAGATCTCATGTTTGTTCTTTCGTATCTTTTGTATTGTTATTGTGTTTTGCCTGATTAACACCAAGGCTTATTCTCAGATCTCATGTTGTTGTACATCGACTAACCCTTGTAATTTGACGCATCAGAAATACCTCCAAAAATGCCATATGTATTAACCATTCTTTTTCTTCAACAGAGTACATTGAAAATATGCTCGGCGGATGGGCTGACTGGAAACTGACATTTAAACAGATGTTGTGCACTTCATACAAGCTACCCTTATCTTTGATGTCCATGAGTCCTTTCTCCCACTACACTACACATTATGTCATATACATGAAAACATCATACATCCCTTGTCTCTACTCTCTTGACACTTCACCACAACACCTACAGACCCTTAACTTTAAAACTAACCCGCCTCTTCCCCAACAAACATGCCAGCTGCCTCTGTTTCACTATCAATCAACCCCATGACTGTAAACTTTAATGTGGTATCTTGGAATGTGGGAGGAATAACCTCTCAAACCAAGAGGTGTAAAATCTTACAATACCTTAATTCAATACATGCGGACATTGCATTATTGCAAGAAATGCATCTCACCGCAGAAGAACACGAAAAGTTAAAGATTCGATGGGTGGGGCAAACCTTATACTCTCCAACGGAAGGAAGAAAGTGTGGGGTGGCAATTTTAATACGCAAAAATCTATCAGTGACCCTCTCCAATACAAAAATTGACAAAAAAGGCCGTTACATTTTTACCTCACTTCATATTAATACACATATTTTTCAGCTATGTAACGTTTATGGTCCCAACCACTCTGATCAGATCTTCTGGTCATCCTTACAATCAATTATTTCTCAGCACTCTGACTCACCAGTAATAGTGGGAGGAGACATCAACATGGCACAAGCCTGCCAATTGGACAGATTCTCTGATCCTTCTTGCCCCAGTACAACGAGGGGAGCCTACCCCAAACACATAAAGGAAACACAAATTATATCCATGTTCAGAGATGGACTAGGACTGCATGACCTTTGGAGATCCCGACATCCAGACCAGAGGGACTATACTTGTGTCTCTAAGATTCATCATACCTTCTCACGCATTGACTATTTCCTCACCTCCCCTCAAATAACTCCTAACATAATAGACACATCTATACTTTCAATCAGGATATCAGACCACGTCCCCATAAAACTAACACTCCAACCTCTTAAAACGAATCCCCCACCAAAGACTTGGAGGTTTCTCGTTGCTCAAAAGCGACTACAAATTATTTACCAAAATTCTAGCAGATAGATTAGCTGAGGTGCTACCAGGACTGATACACCCGGATCAGACTGGATTCATTAAACATCGAACTTCAGTAATCAATGTTAGGAAAACACTTGCCGCCATATCTCATTATAACAACCCACACTGTGCTGACCCTCAGGGTCCAGATGTCGATGCTTGCCTTCTCGCCATTGACGCTGAAAAGGCATTTGATAGGATAGAGTGGGATCATCTCTATACCTCTCTAGACAAGTTTGGCATATCTGGGAATTTTTTCAATACACTTCAACAATTGTACGCATCGCCTTCGGCCTCCCTGATCATTAATGGTCATATCTCTTCACCATTCCCCTTGGAAAGAGGAACAAGGCAGGGATGCCCTTTGTCCCCATTGCTTTTCAATCTGGCAATGGAGCCATTAGCTTGTTATATCCGCCAACACAGCGAGGGCTTAAAAATTCATAGGCAAACCTTACACCTATCCCTTTATGCAGATGACCTTCTCCTGTATGTCCCCAACCCACATACTAAGGTATCCAAACTATTGCACATAATAAATAAATTCAGTGACATTTCAGGTTATAAAGTGAACATAGATAAATCTGAATTAACATGGCTACTTAATTCCAAAAAAAAACAATTACAGAATGTTGATTTAAAAATAACTACAGGAACCTTTACATATTTAGGGATTCACTTCCACATTGACACGAGTAAATTGTATCATCTGAACATAGGTAAATCCATAACCCTCATCCAAAATCAGGTTAAGGAATGGAGAAATCTGCCTTTATCTCTCCCGGGCAGGATTCAACTTTTAAAAATGATCATCCTTCCAAAATTGCTATATCCCCTCCAGATGCTTCCTATCTTGTTGACAAGGCGGGACCTAAACAACTTATCAACTATGTTTGGCACATTTGTTTGGCAGCAAAAAAAGCTGAAAATTAGTAGGCTCCATCTAGCAATGCCAATCAACTCTGGCAGACTTAGTCTTCCTAACCTTAAATGGTATAACTGAGCATCTTTGATCAAGGTGGTAGTGGGATGGCTGACTCAATCAGATCACTTTTGCCCCCCAGTGGAATGCGAACTGCTAGCACCCATACACCCTGAATTCCTGCCACACACACCGTTGTCAACCCTCCCCCCACACATAAAACAAAATATACTATTCAGAGACCCTTTGAGGGCCTGGGTCAAGCTTTGCACAACATGGGGGATGGAGTTTACATTTAGCAAATGCTTACAGCTGTCTTTAAGTACTGGGAACGCCAGGGACTAACAATGGTGGCACAACTGACTGACCCTGCAACACATCAAATACTCCCTTTCTCTGACCTCCAAACACAGTACACCCTCCCTTATACACACAGATTTGCCTATTTCCAAAGTCGACATTACATTCAGACTTTACTGACCAAGTGCCTCGCCTCCGCGGATATAGCCAAAGTTGTCACTCTATGAAACTTGGCCTCTCAAGGAACACATTCCATTACACCTATTTACAAACTACTAGTTACTCATAATGAGTCACAAACAATGCAGGACATTCTTTCCAAATGGCAGGGACAGAGGGTTCCTGAGGTTACACAGGAACACATCACACATAGTATAACAGCAGTCAGAGCAGCTACGCTGTCCTCCAACCTGCGTGAGACGCAAATAAAATTTTTACACCATGCATATATAACACCTAAAATCCGATCCAAATGGATCCCGGACGCACTGAATGTGTGTTCCAAATGTTCGGTCCCTGCCACAGATTTGATACACTTGGTCTGGGACTGCCCTAAGATGCAGAGGTTCTGGGGCAAAGTCAACTTCTGGTTGTCAAGAATATTGAAAATGAATATCACATTAACCGCAACATATATACTCTTCTTTCAGGAAAATTAACCCCTACCCACCAAAGATTCCTTAACCTAGTTGTACTAATTGCCAGGAAATTAATTTTACAATACTGGGCCAGGAATAGGGAACCCCCTTTCAAAAAAAACTAACCCACGCTCTATATCAGCAGATCCTGATAGAACATGCAGACACACAAGGTAATCAAGATGCTAGAGTAAAATCATTCATAAGCAAGTGGGAACCATATATGCTACATCTACCGAGAGGCCTAAGGGAAAAACTTCTACGACCTTTTCAACATTCTGTGTTCATGCTCAACGAAAACCTACACGGCCGCTGGTGCCTACAGGAACCTGACTCTGACATTTGACTGACTGAGACTGAATTGGGGGCGGGGATTGACACTCAATAGAGATGATCAGAGGTCTGAGACTACAGCCATCCGCCGAAGCGAAGCAAAGCAATTTATATAACAAGGTCATTTGTTTCTCTCTTTAGGAAAATTGTTGACATCACTGCATTTATTTGTCTCTTTGATTGTCGACTTTATATGTTACCAACTTATGTGGAGGGCTTAGCATTTCTAGGTGTGCACAAAAAAAACACTTAGCCGCAAGATGAAACATACATTAATCTCAAGAGGAAACCCACCTTTTGTGCGGATAATTCCACAAGGTTGCTCTCTGACGGGCATTTGCTTATCAGGTAGCACAAAACAATGCCCAAACAGCACCTTAGCTCCCTTTTTCCTTTTTCCTTTTTTTAGTGACAAGTGGTATAGAGGAGACTGCTTTCCTCTCAATACTCCAACAATACAAAAGTCCACAGCACCAAGTTAGTAAAAAACTTTTTTGAACTTTATTCTGGTACAAATAAAATAAAATGCAACGTTTCGGGATCCACTCCCTTAATTATGCATAAGATTAACAGGTGTGTACACAACCCTTATAAAGGGAAAAACCTAACCCTTCACATACAATTTCACATCACTTACAATATAGCACCACCTTGTGGAATCTACATAATACTACCTCATATTTTAATAAATTACCTACTTTTTTACTTTTATATTCAGTGTAACGTCTTTATTTATGTGTGTACTAACCTATTAATAAATCTAAAAACAATATTTACACAGAAAGGATGCCTTAGATATACCACTTTAAACCTACAGAAACACAGCAAAATCAAGTTCCCTGTTTAGACCTATAGGGACCATAGCATTAAGCTTATGAATCCAAAAAGATTATTTTTGTTTTAACAACTGCTCCCTATTACCCCCTCTACGTAATCTCCCTACACTGTCAATAACTTGCCATCTTAGCTGGCTGATACTGTGGCCAGCCTCCACAAAGTGACAAGAGACAGGGGCATTTAAATCTCTGCAGCAAATATTGGACCTGTGTTGACTCATCCTATCTCTCACCTTTCTGGTCGTCTCCCCCAAATAAATCTTCGAACAGGGGCATTTTATAAGGTAAATGACATAGGATGAGTCACACGTATAATGTTCCCTGATTTTAAACTTCTTCCCTGTTAACGGGTGTACAAAATCTTTGCCCTTAATGACAGCATTACAACTAGCACATCCCAAACAAGGGAATGTGCCTATGTTCTTGGAAGTAATGTATGTCTGAGTCTGTGTTTTTCTTGATCCTATATCACTCCTTACTAACCCATCTTTCAGATTAGATACTCTCTTTTAGGCCATCATTGGGGGGTCCTGAAAAACTACAACATCAGGGTTACAATTTTTAAGCACATTCCAATGTTTATATATAATCTTGGAAATATCTTTGCTATAAGGGTTAAATTGTGTAACACACACCATGCGTTGTGGGTTTTTTTCTCTGCTTATCAGGTGCTGGCACACTTTAAATCTTATAGATGTTAGTTGGTTTTGATTGTTATTGTTTTTCCTTCCCTTTATAGTAAAAAATGAGGCCTGGCTGCTTCGCATAGCTCAAGACAGAACTGTTGGACTCAAAACAGACTTAACTACGATAATAAGGCTGTATATCATCGCCTACAATATGCTTCAGGATGATTGTTATTGTGTAATGCTATCTGATGTTGTCCAGGATCCATTTAAAAAATGTAAAAATAAAGTTATTTAAAAAAAAAAAAAATGGCATAAAAAAGTTATAAGGGCTCAAAGATATGAGGCATCAGGTGTCAGGAAAAAAAAAGGCTGCAAAGGGCTTTAACATAGAAATACATACATATACATGTCTAAATATGTATGTATATATAAATATATATGTATGTGTATATATACACAGTGTATATATATATATATATATATATATATATATATACAGTTTACATATATATATATATATATATATACATACATACAATATATATATATACTGTATATATGTTTATATGTTTGTACATATGTATTTATATGAGTATATACAGTATGTATTTACTGACATACTGTATATACACATATAAACATATAAATACATATGCATACATATATAGACATATACAGAAGTGCATTGGAGCCCTTTGCAGTTAAGTAGATGAAAACATGGAAAATCATATTTATGCAATATTCATATTTAATAAAGTGTTATGCTGTGTATTTACTGTAAATATTTCGCATTCCAATTTTCTGAACATAGCAGAATATGTTCTATGTATTTATAAATATATATATATATATATATATATATATATATATATATATATATATATATAAAAAGAAAATAAGAAAGGCACTCTCCGTATATTTAGTATAATAACTTTACTTGGATGAACGTTTTCGGGGTCACCCCCGTCCTCAGACCTAGGTCTGAGGACGGGGTGACCCCGAAAATGTTCATCCAAGTAAAGTTATTATACTAAATATACGGAGAGTGCCTTTCTTATTTTCTTTTTTTATATCAATGGTTTAAAGTGCACCCCGGAAGCTGGATTAAAGCAGTGAGTGTGGGATCCTGTCTGATATTTATATATATATATATATATATATATATATATATATATGTGTGTATATATGTAGAGATATGCATTTATAAATAAATATAACATATTCTTCTAGCGCACTTGAGAAAATGCAATTGGGTTTGCGCGCAAGTAGGGTGTTAGTTTATTTTTCACTTTTCATGCTCCATTAAAGACGAAAGGGTGCTGAATCTTTATTGTGCGGGTGAACATAATCCGCTGTAACGAATCATGTCCGCCGCACATCGATAAATGCTGACAGCATACGCTGTCGGCATTTATCATTGCACACGCATTTCTAGTGAAATTCTTGTGCAATCCAATCGGCCGTTAGCAGGGGGTGTCAATCAACCCGATTGTATCCGATCCGGCTAACTGCTGTCTGCCACCTCAAAGGTGGCGGACGAGTTAAGGAGCAATGGTCTTAAGACCACTGCTTCTTAACTTATGTTTCAGTGGAAACTGAAACTACAGGGTTTGGTTCTAAGATTGGCTTTTTGCGTGTGCTGGGTTAGTGTGAGAGCGAAAACTTTTTACTTTCAACTTGTAATAGAAGAGCTACCCAATGCGCAAAAAGCTTACTTCTAGTGGAGTTAGCGCACGAGCGGGAGCAATAAATACTGCTCCACTTTTAATCTGACCCAAAATGTATAACCACTGCATAGAGTTGAACACACACTGTACTGTAAATAGTCTCCCCTTTAATCTGTTCCCAATTAGCCATTTTACCAGCTGGAGTGTATTCAATTGCTTACAAATAGTTTCTTTTACATTTATTTTGTCATTTAAAACAGCTGAATTTTCCTGTTAAAGCCACCACCTATACTGAAAATTTCAATACTGCAGTCATGACGGGAAAAAGCTTATGTAAACAAGAGGCATCACAATAAATCAACATTCTTCTGGATCAGCCCTTTTAAAATGTGATCCTGCATCTGCTTTAAATACAATGAACTCTTATCGGTTCCTTGCCTGAGTACACTTTAAAGGGCCACTGTAAGTCAATATTTTCTATGCCTGTTACTAACTAATTACCCCAAATACGCTTTTTATCAATAGCATTTCATTAGCATATCTCTACCGTATATCAGAAATCTTGTCTGCAAATTTAATTGTTTTCCAAACCCACTCTGTGGGTATCCTTTGCTCTGTACCAATCCGTTTACAATACCTAGGTTTCAAAATGGCGCTTTAAACACAAAGTTATTAGTTTAAGTATTTTGAACATGCAGTGCTGAAAATAGTGGGCAGGATAACGTGACATCATCAGCGAATAAAAGATATAACTTTTAGAACGTTATGAAACTTAGTTTTGGAGAAAATATAGGTCAGTAGGCTTTAATTAATGTTTATTAACTTTAATATGTTAGTTGTTTAGCTTAAAAATTATAACAGAAAGTAATCCTTTAAACACACAGTTAAACTTAGCTCCAGTCAACTCTGTCAGTATTTATCATTGCACAAGCATTTCTTGTGAAATACTTGTGCAATGCCGACCCCTGCACATTCGCGGCCGCTACCAGGGGGTGTCAATCATCTGATCAGGATGATTGCAGTCTGCCACCTCAGAGGTTGCGGACGAGTTAAGTAGCAGCGGTCTTACAGGCTCACTCGGAATGAGCAACATACTCTGCTTAAGAAATCGGCCCCTAGATCTAGAATACCCATTGCTAATATGTATATTTTAGCTACAATCTTGTATAAAAGAAATGCAGTCCACCTCTAGCAAGTTAAAAGCATCAGCACTACACATTTCACTGAGCACTACCCTCAAGGTTATTCCAGTACAACTGATTTACTAAAGTGGATACTGATATTTAGAAAACAAATAACAAGTACACATATATTTATTTAAAATGAAACATGAATCAAACAAGGGGATCTAGGGACATAGAAAAAAAAATGATATATACTGCTGGCTGACAAATGCAAAAATATCCAGGAGCTGGCTATAGTGTTCTAGTGGGAAGCGAAATCTCATATCTTACTGGGATAAACATCGAAGAAATTAAGCTTTCACCTGCTCAGACCTCTCAGTACACAGATGAAGAGATATGAAGGATTAGGTGCTCTGAATTGAGAATAGAAAATAACAAACCTGGAAAAAGGCAGAAATTCACAACCTAGCAACTAGAATCATATGAAGATCCCTCTGTATAGGTTACTAAAATTAAAAAGGCATGAAAGTAATCTAAAAAAGGACAAGTATTTGTACCTATTTAAGAAAAAGAGAGAATTATTTAAAGGGCCGTTATAGTGAGTAAATGATATGCTCTAATTCATCTGCAAATCAAGTTAAACACATAGGGGCCTATTTATGATGGTGCGAGCGGACATGATCCGATATAGCGTATCATGTCCGCTGCACTTCAATAAATGCTGACAGCATATGCTGGTGCAATACCGCCCCCTGCAGATTCACTGCCAATCGGCCGCTGGCAGTGGGGGCAAATCAATATGATCATATTCGATCGGGTCGATTGCTGCCGATTTATGTCCGCCGCCTCAGAGCAGGCAGACAGGTTATGGAGCTGCTTCATAACTTCTGTTTCTGGTGAGCCTGAAGGCTCGCCGGAAACACGGGGCATCAAGCTCCACAGCTATAGCATGCATATTACAAAAATGCTTCAATTTTGGTTAGAATGTCCCTTTAAACGCTAAAATAAATGTTATAAATATTTTATTGAGGTGATTCCCCTCTTCCCTTTAGTCATGTGTATATATATATCTCACTACATTCATGTACTTACCTGTTTATACAAGTGCAGCAACTCTCCTTTACGCCTTCAGATACCTGCAGTGTTACTTAGGTTCCATAATGACAGAACCTATGATTAGAGGGAGGTCCATGAAAAGTATTTAGTGTCCCTTTAAAGTTCTGCTCAGGAGCCACAGAGAACTGCTGGCCTTGAGTAGAAATGACCAGTGACCCAAGCAGCAGTCGCACAACTGAGCAGTGTGATTATCACTGGTGATTGGCATCAATTGTCGCGTTTCACTCAAGACCAGCAGTTCTTTGTGGTTTCAAAGTTGAACTGTAATTATGTGCACTGCTTAAAGGGACACTGAAGCCAATTTTTTTCTTTCGTGATTCAGATAGAGCACGCAATTTTAAGCAACTTTCTAATTTATTTCTATTTTCTAATTTTTTTCATTCTCTTGGTATCTTTATTTGAAAAGCAAGAATGTAAGTTTAGATGCCCATTTTTGGTGAACAACATGGGTTGTTCTTGCTGATTGGTGGCTAAATTCACCCACAAATAAACAAATGATGTCCTTGGTTCAGAACCAAAAATTGACTGGCTCCTTAGTTTAGATGCCTTCTTTTTTAAATAAAGATAGCAAGAGATGAAGAAAAATTGATAATAGGAGTAAGTTAGAAAGTTGCTTAAAATTGCATGCTCTATATGAATCACGGAAGAAAAAATTTGGGTTCAGTGACCCTTTAACAACTTTATGTAGTCCCTTGGTATAAGTGGTATTATATGGTAAAATGTATTGCAAAATATTGTGGTTATAGGCCACAGTGAACTAATAAAATAAATTAAATTAAAATTTATAGAATACCTGAAATATATTAAAATGTATACTATATATATTAATTTTTCTTTACAAATAAACACAGTTACACAGTAATGCCCAGTAGTACCCTTGTGTTAATGATCATGTAGCAATAGTAAACACAGCACTAATGAAAGGTGCACAATAGGACAAGAGACACTGCCAAGTCCCTGCAGCATAAATCACTCCAACAACGTCCACAGCACCAACACTTCTTAATAATGCTTTATTTAAACAATAAAAACAGCTGTTTTTATTTTCTAAATAAAGCTTTATTAAGAAGTGTTGACTTGTGATCACAGTGCCAACAGGATTAATACAGTGCAGAAACATTTACCTGCAGTTACGCATTTCACTCATCCTGCAAGTCCAAGCTTATGTCATTATTAATTTAATGGGACAGAAAAGTAAAAAATACATTTTCATGATTCAAATAGAACATGCAGATTTAAACAAATTTCTCGTGTATTTCTATTATCTAATTTGCTTTGTTCTATTGGTATAAGCATATTTAGGCAGGGTCAGGAACAGCAATGCACTACTGTAAGCCAGCTGCTGATTGGTGACTGCACACATATGCCTCGTCATTGGTTCACCTAATTTGTTAAGCTAGCTCCCTGTAATGCATTGCTGCTTCTTCAACAAAGGATGCCAAGAGAATGAAGCAAATTTGATAATAGAAGTAAATTGGAAAGTTGTTTAAAATTGTATACTAGGCTTGTGCTTGTGCAGCAGCAAAAAATTTGGATGAGTCTTTCGGAATGAATACTCTGCAATATTCAGTATTTGTTTTGTTTAGTAGTGAATTTTCAGGAACAGATCCTTTAACCTTGTTTTCTTTAAACAAATGTAAATGTTTCTTTGCTACAAGTAAAAAAAAAATCACCTGTAGCCTTATATTTATTTCTAGCGTGCTGGAGAGCCACGCAAATCCCAACCCTTCTTCACAGAGTTCTGGGCCGCGCTAATAGGCGGCTTAGCGCAACGAATACAAGAGCCTGCACTAAAGGAACTTCTCTTTCAACGCATAATCTGGGATCTGCAGCACTAATATTTTGAAGTCGCCGCACCAAGCCCTGTGCTGTGTCCGTTTTGTTAATGCACCTTCACATTTATTTATCCAATGCTTTTAATATTTGCATGCAGTGTTTAAACAGCTTTAAACTGAAGCTCTTTGTCCCATGTTAGAATTGCTAGCACAGAAAGATAGCACAATGCGTGTATTTTAATTGAGAGCTTCTATAAAATGCCAAAACGATAATCAGAGATCAGACATCTGTGCAGGAGCGATACCAAAATCCAAAGAGGAAAAGCATTAATCACATTCTGCGTGAGCAGCTCCATATATATTTCACTGATAATTACCTTCTAGAACGAGAGTGAAAACCACTTTAGTTAGTGATGTTTAGAACAGGAAATTAACCTTTCTCCCGCAGGCTTTCTGCAACGACAGGATAAAATAAATAGCACTGATGCTGGAGCAGTTTATAGGGGGGTATAACAATATTTATTGCAAGGTTTTAATGCATGATCGTCTATTAAAGGAACATAGAACTCAAAATACAAAATGTTTAACCATATATAGTAATTTTAAAGTAATTTTATTATTTATTTTATATGTTTTTACTGTAACTTATCGTGAAAATCGTATGTTATCAAAAACACAAAAAACACTGGCTGTGCAAAAAACAGAATTAGAAATGAGTACTTCCATGCATTGTGCGTCCCATGGGTGTGTATGAAACTGTGCGGGGAGGGGGGGGGCAGTGGAAGAATCAGATTGGTAGAAACAGTCTGCCCAAACGGACATGAATCCCACATTTTTTCTTTCATGATTCAGATAGAGAATACAATTTTCCAATGTACTTCTATTATTTTATTTGCTTCCTTCTCTTGTTATCCTTTTTTAAAGGTTTATCTAGGTAAGCTCAGGATCAGCAGAGAACCTAAGTTTGAGCTGCTGATTGGAGGCTGCATATAAATACTGATTTTCATTGGCTCACACATGTGTTCAGTTAGAAATCAGTAGTGCATTGCTGCTCCTTCAACAAATGATACCAAGGGAATGGAATAAATTAGATAATAGAAGTAAATTAGAAAGTTGTTTAAAATTGTATTCTCTACCTGAATCATGACAGATATATTTTGGGTTTCATGTCCCTTTAATTCACTGCACACAGAAATAAAGCAGAGCTGAATTAAAGGGACATTGCACAATAGATTTTTCATTGCATAAAGGTTTTGTAGATGATCCATTTATATAGCCCATATGGTAGTGTTTTTATAACAATGTATAGTTTTGCTTATGTTTTGGGAACATTCAGATTCCTAACCAAGCCCCACCATGCCAGATGTATACACACGTTTACAGACCCCTGCTGGCTCCTGTTATCTGTCTTTTCATATGCAGGGAAGGGGGGAGTGTCTGCTGTTATTGTATTCCCAGCCCATTTCACTGGGTGTCCCAGACTACCTCATTAACAGTGCTAAACTTGGAGCTTCTAAGTAAGTTTTTAAAAGGTTTTATGCTGAATTTTTATATCAGTATCTGTGCATATTGATCTTCATAGTAGTGTCTATTACATGCTGTTCTATGAAAATTAGTGTATACTGTCCCTTTAAGGGACTTAAACAGACTCTTTTTATTTAGGTACTTGTCTCAGCACATACAGGACTGGCCTGGGAGATTTCCTGGTGGGCTGTATGAATTTTCAGAGGCTGTCGGTTCAGATGCGCACACTGCAGTGAAGGCACTTCCTTGAGATCACTAATCGCAACTAAAATAGAGAGCAGCTTTAAAACTCCTGTATAGTTCAATGTCCACATAAATTTAAAGCTTAATGTTTCAGCTGTGGTCAGCGAAGCAGACAGATGTCAGTCAGCGCTCTGATAACGGTCAGCAGATTTTCACTGGCATCCAGCTGCCAGCGATGAGGCTCTGCTCCGTGGAAAGTAAGTAAGTCGTATATGGTCCTACTGCCCTTTGTGTGTGTGAGAGCGCATGTGTGTGTATCTATGTGTGTGTATGCGTGTGTTTATTTATGTGTGTGTGTATCTATGTGTGTGTTTGTGTTTATGTATATGTGTGTGTATTTGTGTGTGAGAGCGCATGTGTGTGTATCTATGTGTGTGTATGCGTGTGTTTATTTATGTGTGTGTGTATCTATGTGTGTGTTTGTGTTTATGTATATGTGTGTGTATTTGTGTGTGAGAGCGCATGTGTGTGTATCTATGTGTGTGTATGCGTGTGTTTATTTATGTGTGTGTGTATCTATGTGTGTGTTTGTGTTTATGTATATGTGTGTGTATTTGTGTGTGAGAGCGCATGTGTGTGTATCTATGTGTGTGTATGCGTGTGTTTATTTATGTGTGTGTGTATCTATGTGTGTGTTTGTGTTTATGTATATGTGTGTGTATTTGTGTGTGAGAGCGCATGTGTGTGTATCTATGTGTGTGTATGCGTGTGTTTATTTATGTATGTGTGTGTATGCGTGTGCTTGTTTATGTGTGTGTTTGTTTATATGTGTTTGTGTTTATGTATATGTGTGTGTATTTGTGTGTGTGTGTGTGTTTTTTATGTGTGTGTATGTATGTGGGTGTGTTTGTATGCGTGTGTTTGTTTATGTGTGTGTGTGTGTATGTGTGTGTGTTTGTATGAGTGTGTTTGTTTATGTGTGTGTGGGTACCCGTGCACATGTGCTTGTGTATTTGTCTGTTTTTGTATGAGTGTGTTTGTTTATGTGTGTGTGTGTGTGTGCCTGTGTGTCTTTGGGATATTAATATTTCATAGAAGACAGTAGCTGCGGCTTTCTAGTTTTACAAAAGTTCATTTTTAAACTTTTCACTGTGTAAAAAAATGTGTTTTTATTTTTAATTGACAGGCTTTTTAATATTCTCTTATTATTGGTGATATACATTGGGTATTGAAAAAAATCACCCCCCTTGAAAATAATCACATTTTGTTGCTTTGCCGCCTGAAATAAAGATAGACACATTTTTTGTGTATCCAGTTGTAATTACTCAATGCAACTTATTCTTGCTGATTGGTGGATAAATTTATCCATCAATAAAAAAGTGCTGTCCAGAGTTTGAAACAAAAAAGAAGCTTAGATGCCTTCTTTTTCAAATAAAGATAGCAAGTGAACAAAGAAAAAATGATAATAGGAGTAAATTAGAAAGGTGCTTAAAATTACATGCTCTATCTGAATCACAAAAGAAAAAATTTGGGTTCAGAGTCCCTTTAACATCCAAGTGAAAGATATAGCACCCCCTTGTGTCAGTATTTTGTGGAACCACTTTTTGCTTTAATTACAGCCTTTAGTCTGTTGGGATTTGTCTCTACTAACTTTGCACGTCTAGACTGTACAATATTTGCCCACTCATCTTTGCAGAACTGCTCCAGTTCCATTACATTTCATGGTGACCATTTGTGGACTGTAGTCTTCAATTCATGCCACAGATATTCAATGGGGTTTACGTCTGGGCTCTGACTAGGCCATGCAAGGACATTCATCTTTTTCTCCTTCAACTAGTGTGTGGTCATTTTTGCTGTGTGCTTTGGATCATTGTCACGTTGGAAGGTAAACCTTCTTCCCATTGACAACTTCCTGGCAGAGGGCAGCAGAGTTTCCTCAAGAATTTGACATTTTTGCCCCATCCATTATTTCTTCTATCCTGGCAGTGTCTGCTGCAGAGAAAAACCACATAACAGGATATTACCACCTCTATGTTTAATGTAGGTATGGTGTTTTTTGGATGGTGGACTGTATTGGATTTCCTCCAGACATATTGTTTGTTGTGGAGGCCAAATATTTAAATTTTTGTCTCATCTAACCATAACACCTTTTCCCATGTGGCCTCAGAATCTCCTAGGTGTGTTATGGCAAAGCTCAGTTATAACTGCATGTGGCCTTTTTTGAGGAGTGTTTTCTTTCTTGCAACTCTTCCATACAAGCCACATTTGTGAAGAATTTGTAATATTGTTGTCACATGCACACAATGACCATAAATTCCTGCAACTGCTTCAGAGTTGCTGTGGGCCTCTTGGTAGCCTCTCTGACCAGTTTCCTCCTGGCTCTTTTATCCAGTTCGGAGCGACGTCCTGACCAAATACCTTCCACTTCTTAATAATAGACTTCACTGTGCTTGTAGGCATTGAAAAAGCTTTTAATAGTTTCTTGTATCCATCTCCTGACTTGTGCCTGTCCACAACCTTATCCCGGAGATCTTTTGACAGTGCCTTGCCACCCATAGTTGATTGCTTGCTTCAGTTACACCACCAGAGACTGAGATGCTCCAGGAAAGCTCTTTTCATGCTGAACTAATCAATATGCCAACATGATTTTGTGTGTGCCATTGAGAAGGTGATTATCTACATCTGATTGAGTTTACAAGTAATTTTAGGAGGGGGTGATCCTTTTTCCAAGCTAGTGATTCTGTTTTTGAATTGTCTTTATATTTACTTGACATGTTGGTGTTTTATCTTTCACTTTGATGTTATAATTTGCACTAAGCAATTACAAATGGATAAACAAAAACTTTTTCTGTCCTTATTTCAGGCTGCAAAGCAACAAAATCTTATTATTTAAAAGGGGGGTGATTCTTTTCAATACCCACTGTACACTCACCACCAGTCACTTTATTAGGTACACCTGTTCAATTGCTTGGTAACACAAATTGCTAATTAGCCAATCACATGGCAGCAACTCAATGCATTTAGGCATCTAGACGTGGTGAAGAAGACTTGCTGAGGTTCAAACCAGACATCAGAATGGGGAAAGCGGATTTAATTGATTTTGAATGTGGCATGGTTGTTGGTGCCAGATGGGCTGGTCTGAGTATTTCAAAAACTGCTGATCTACTGAGATATTCCCGCACAACCATCTCTAGGGTTTACAGAGAATGGTCCAAAAAAAAGAGAAAATATCCAGTGAGTGGGAGTTGTGTTGACAAATATGCCTTGTTGGTGCCAGATGAGCGGGTCTGAGTATTTAAAAAAACTGCTGATCTACTGGGATATTCCCACACAACCATATCTAGGGTTTACAGAGAATAGTCCAAAAAAGAGAAAATATCCAGTGAGCGGCAGTTGTGTCGACGAAAATGCCTTGTTGATGTCAGAGATCAGAGGAGAATGGACAAACTGGTTCAAGATGATAGAAAGGCAACATTAACTCAAATACCCACTCATTATAACCAAGGTATGCAAAATACCATCTCTGAATGCACAACATATTGAACCTTGAAGCAGATGGGCTACAGCAGCAGAAGATGGCGTAAACAACATGAAAGCATGGATCCATCCTGCCTTCTATCAATGGTTCAGGCTGCTGGTGGTGGTGTAATGTTGTGGGGGATATTTTCTTGGCACAGTCTGGGCCCCTTAGTACCAATTAAGCATATTTTAAATGCCATGGCCTACCTGAGTATTGTTGCTGACCATGTCCATCCCTTATGACTACAGTGTACCCATCTTCTGATGGCTACTTCCAGCAAGATAATGCACAATGTCACAAAGCTCAAATCATGTCAAACTGATTTCTTGAACATGACAATGGGTTCACTGTACTCCAATGGCCTCCACAGTTACCAGATCTTAATCCAATAGAGCACCTTTGGGATGTGGTGGAATGGAAGATTCGCATCATGGATGTCCAGCAGACAAATCTGCAGCAACTGCGTGATGCTATCATGTCAATATGGAACAAAATCTCTGAGTAATGTTTTCAACACCTTGTTGAATCTATGCCACAATTCTCATTGTTCTAAATTTGTTATAATATTGTGACCACACTCTAACAAACAAGTTTTATATAAATAACAAGACACAACGAACATATAGGTGTTCCGTGATAGTTTTATGGGCATTCCACGGGAGTAACCTGTATTTTAACTGGGAAACATTGCCTGAGTTTTTTTTTTTTTGTGTGTGTGTTTTTTTTTTCAATTTTAAAATAAAGCTTTATTGAAACAAAAAAAAAGGTTTTGACAACAAATTTTGAATGCGTACATTGTGATACAACATCATCATACAAACGTTCAACGTATAATCTGGTTCTAGCTATTATTAGTTCCACAAAGTCTTTACTTGGCCTTAGGCATTCCAAGAAACCTTAGGGGATGTTGACATTAATCAATCATCGTTTTGTCAAGCTCCTAATAATTCCCTGTTGACCTCTCTTATGTCCCCTGTTTGGGTTTAACAATGGCATCAATGTAAATATTTCATGTTTCAAAAGGCTACTACATTCCTACCCTCACTTAACATTATGGACATGTTGTTTCCATTTCATCACCATTAGTTCAATTCCGATTGGCTGACAGAATCCTATTAGCCAATCGGAATTCGAGGGACGCCATCTTGGATGACGTCCCTTAAAGGAACCGTCATTCTTCAGTTGGACGTCGCTGGAAGAAGATGGGTCCGCGGTGGAGGTCTTCAGGATGGAGCCGGTCGTCATCGGATGAATATAGAAGATGCCGCTTGGATCAAGATGGTTGCCGGTCCGGATCGCCTCTTCTTCCCGGATAGGATGAAGACTTTGGAGCCTCTTCTGGACCTCTTCAGCCACCGGATGATGGATCGCCAGCCCCCGCTTGGGTTGGATGAAGATTTTGGAGCCAGGACGGATCGGTGATACCTGTTGAGGTGAAGACAAGGTAGGATGATCTTCAGGGGCTTAGTGTTAGGTTTATTTAAGGGGGGTTTGGGTTAGATTAGGGGTATGTGGGTGGAGGGTTGTAATGTTGGGGGGGTATTGTATGTTTTTTTTTACAGGCAAAAGAGCTGAACTTCTTGGGGCATGCCCTGCAAAGGGCCCTGTTCAGGGCTGGTAAGGTAAAAGAGCTTTGAACTTTAGTAATTTAGAATAGGGTAGGGCATTTTTTATTTTGGGGGGCTTTGTTATTTTATTAGGGGGCTTAGAGTAGGTGTAATTAGTTTAAAATTGTTGTAATATTTTTCTTATGTTTGTAAATATTTTTTTATTTTTTGTAACTTAGTTCTTTTTTATTTTTTGTACTTTAGTTAGTTTATTTCATTGTAGTTATTTGTAGATATTGTATTTAATTAATGTATTGATAGTGTAGTGTTAGGTTTAATTGTAGGTAATTATAGGTATTTTATTTAATTAATTTAATGATAGTATAGTGTTAGGTTTAATTGTAATTTAGGTTAGGATTTATTTTACAGGTAATTTAGTAATTATTTTAACTAGGTAGCTATTAAATAGTTCTTAACTATTTAATAGCTATTGTACCTGGTTAAAATAATTACAAAGTTGCCTGTAAAATAAATATTAATCCTAAAATAGCTACAATGTAATTATAATTTATATTGTAGCTATATTAGGATTTATTTTACAGGTAAGTATTTAGCTTTAAATAGGAATAATTTATTTAATAAGAGTTAATTAATTTTGTTAGATTAAAATTATATTTAATTTAGGGGGGTGTTAGTGTTAGGGTTAGACTTAGCTTTAGGGGTTAATACATTTATTAGAATAGCGGTGAGCTCCGGTCGGCAGATTAGGGGTTAATAATTGAAGTTAGGTGTCGGCGATGTTAGGGAGGGCAGATTAGGGGTTAATACTATTTATTATAGGGTTAGTGAGGCGGATTAGGGGTTAATAACTTTATTATAGTAGCGGTGCGGTCCACTCGGCAGATTAGGGGTTAATAAGTGTAGGCAGGTGGAGGCGACGTTGAGGGGGGCAGATTAGGGGTTAATAAATATAATATAGGGGTCGGCGGTGTTAGGGGCAGCAGATTAGGGGTACATAAGGATAACGTAGGTGGCGGCGCTTTGCGGTCGGCAGATTAGGGGTTAATAAGTGTAGGTAGCTGGCGGCGACGTTGTGGGGGGCAGATTAGGGGTTAATAAATATAATATAGGGGTCGGCGGTGTTAGGGGCAGCAGATTAGGGGTAAATAAGGATAACGTAGTTGGCGGTCGGCAGATTAGGGGTTAAAAAAAATGAATCGAGTTGCGGCGATGTGGGGGGACCTCGGTTTAGGGGTACATAGGTAGTTTATGGGTGTTAGTGTACTTTAGAGTACAGTAGTTAAGAGCTTTATAAACCGGAGTTAGCCCAGAAAGCTCTTAACTACTGACTTTTTTCCTGCGGCTGGAGTTTCGTCGTTAGATGTCTAACGCTCACTTCAGACACGACTCTAAATACCGGAGTTAGAAAGATCCCATTGAAAAGATAGAATACGCAATTTACGTAAGGGGATCTGCGGTATGGAAAAGTCGCGGCTGAAAAGTGAGCGTTAGACCCTATTTTGAGTGACTCCAAATACCGGAGGTAGCCTAAAACCAGCGTTAGGAGCCAAAATCTAGGCCACCGTTTGCCAAGGGTATCGCTAGTTGATCTGCATATTTCTTGTAGTACTTCATACTAAGACCATCTGGGCCTGGGCTTTTCCCGCTCGGCATTGTCTGTATGGCTTTTAATATTTCATCTATAGCAATGGGAAGGTCTAATCTGTCTGCTTCCTCTTTGTCTATTGTAGGGAGGTCAAGCTCCGCTAAATATGTCTCTATATCCTGAGGCTCTGCCTTGTCTTGTATGTTGTATAGTGTTGCGTAATACTGCCGGAACACCTCAGCTATGC
Source organism: Bombina bombina (assembly GCF_027579735.1). Taxonomy (NCBI): domain Eukaryota; kingdom Metazoa; phylum Chordata; class Amphibia; order Anura; family Bombinatoridae; genus Bombina; species Bombina bombina. Next base: position 67,072,088 of record NC_069509.1, read on the forward strand.
TCTTACTGTCTTTGCAAATCTGTCCCTGTTTGTCTGACATGATATGTATATGTGTGTTTAACTGCTTCCTCTTTAGGGCCCTGGCTAGTGACGTTCCTGGTTTATCCTGCATCTCAAAATACTTCTGTTTCAGAAGAGCCAATTTGATCTGAAGCTCTTTTGTAAGATATTTTGTAAGGGATTGTCTGATTTTTGTTAGCGAGGTCAGAGTGGAGGTATCCCTAGGGTTCAGCTTATGCTTTTTCTCCCAGTAGCCCAGTTGTGCTAACGTGGAGTTTAGATATTGCCTTTTATCTCTTTTGTCCCTAGCCTTAATTTCTAACAATTCCCCCCCGTATCATGCATTTATGCGCTTCCCATAGGTTGGCTGGGTCAATTCCTTCAGTATTATTTTCTCTGAAATAGTTGCGTATAGCTGTGCCCACTGTCTCTTTATTTATAGGGTTTTCTAGCATATATTCGTCTAGCCTCCAAATGTACGGTCTATGTGGGATGTCCGGCCATTCTACCTCACACTGCACTGGTGCATGATCTGACCACGTAATCTGTAAAATTTTGGTGTCTGTGACCATAGTTAGTCCTATTTGGTCTGTGAGAATGTAATCTATTCTCGAGTATGTGCTATGCGGGTGAGAAAAGAATGTGTAATCCTTTAAGGCAGGATTGAGTGTTCTCCACACATCGTGGAGTCTTAAGTGTTGTATGTTGTTGTTCACAGCTCTAATCACTCTTTTGGAGGTGCTGGTGGTACCCGTAGATGTATCTATTTTGGGGTCCAGTGGCAGATTAAAGTCCCCTCCTATGAACATGGTGCCCTTAGCTTGTACCAGTAGTGTACGGAAAACAGTTTTAAATGCGTGATTTTGGTCTTTATTTGGTAAGTACACATTGACAAATGTCACTGGTTTATTGAAAAGTAGGCCTACTATGATTAGGTATCTCCCTCCCCTGTCTCTCTCTATGTGTGTAGCTTGGAACTGAAGTGAGTTTTTGAAGAGGATTCCCACCCCTCCCTTTTTAGTGTTTCCTGAAGCTAGGTATGCAGTTCTGTACTTGTGACTTAATAGCTTCGGTTCCCGGCCCTTTCTAAAATGCGTCTCCTGAATAAATAATATGTTGCCCATTGTTTTATATAAGTCTCTGAAGACTATTGACCTCTTTTCTGGGCTGTTCAGTCCCCTGACGTTAACTGTGGTAAAAATTAGGTTGTGTGTATTAGTTGCCATTGTGGTGGTGTCCCCCTTATGTCGGTGATATTGATGGAGCGTGTTTCTGCCCAAAGCAACAATGCTAGCTAGTTGTATAACTGCAATCAAAATGTTAATATACAAATGTAAGAAGCGGTAAGGTTTCATGCAAACAAATATATATGTTCTAACAAATAACAATCTGTAAAAAAACAAGTATTTTTAATGTCTAAACAGCTTTTAGTAGTACTACTTACTATTGCTATATGTCAACTAACTAATAGTTGTTAGTATTAACTATTGTAACAATTAATTCTATTCAAAGGGTAGTATCCCCACTACCATACTTATACTATAATGTCTTTGAGTTATACAATCTTAACATACGACCTGTTATCTCTGCTTAATGTTCTGTCCAGTCAATATAGCCTCTCTGTTGAAGGAGTCAAATATCTTTGGTGACTGCGTCTCAAGAGTCTTTATCCGTGCATGCGCTTGCGACACCCCCTTGTGAGGTTTCCTGGGTGTTCCTTAGTGCTCGTGGTAATCCTATGGTATGTTGACCCTCTTCTGGGTCTGGGATTTTAATCTTTAGGGTCTCGCTGAAGTGTGACAGGTCGTCTAAATTCTTGAATACTGCAGTAGTGCCTCCTCTCGTGGCTATTATGCTGACTGGGAAGCCCCACCTGTATGGTATGTTTTGTTCCCTCAGGACTGATGTGATGAACTGCAGCTCTCTCCTCTTTTGTAGCGTTGTAGGACTCAGGTCTGCAAAGACCTGAATGGGGTTTCCAGCGTGCATTATCTTCTGCTTCTGTCTTGCATGGCGAAGTATATCTTCTTTATCTTTGTAATTTTGCAGTTTTAGGATTATGTCCCTAGGCGGTGCCTTGGGCGGTGGTTTTGCTCTTAATGCTCTATGCGCTCTTTCAATTTTTACATCTTGTGCGCTATTTTCTCCTTTTATTGTGCGAAACAGATCTTGCAGGCACCCCTCTATAGCAGATGGTAGTACTGATTCAGGAATGCCGCGTATGCGCAAGTTGTTGCGCCTGCCCCTATTGTCCAAATCCTCTACTTTATCCAGTAAGTGATGTATTGTTTCTTGTTGGTCATATACCAGTTTTGATATATGATGAACATCGTTGCTTGTAGTATTGTGGAATTCGTCTAGCGCTGAGACTCTGTTGTTCACTTTTGTTATATCTTTTTTCAGCTCTCCAAACCATGATTTTACTTCACCCATTATCTCTTTGATATCTTCTTTTGTACATAGTGAGTTAATGTCATCTTTAGTCAGCAGGTGGGGGGCACTTGATGTGTCTTGGGGCAGGTGCTTTTCTGGTTGCTCTGAGCTTTTTGCAGTGTCCATTTTCTGTGTGGTACTGGCTGGTTCCTGTAACTTTAAATATTGCTGAATTGGCTTATTCTTGCCGTGTGAGTCAGGCCTGTTGATTCTGCGCCCCTGCATGTCCCTCATATGTGATTATAATGTACCAGGCTCTGCCTATTGTTTGTTTTGTTCTTTGTATGCAGTACTTAGCCCTATTTTCTATTTTTGGGGGTATTATATCTATTTTGTGGTCTTCCTGTTCTTTTAATCTCTCTTAGGGCCACTTAACCCTCTGCTTACTGGCTTTAGCTTTTTATTATTTGCCTGCTTTTATTTTTATGTACAGTCTGTGCCTTCTGTCTTTAGTGCTGTCTATCTTTCCAGTCAGTTAACCAAGGGCCTGTTCACATTCACAGTCTGTATTTTTGTTTTTATTTAGCTTTTGCTGCTTATGTTCACAGCGTATACCTTTTGATATCTAAAGTTCCCTTGGTATACCTTTTATATATGATTTGTTGCTCAATGTCTACCTGCCGTGTTTGTTGCAGAGCTGAGCCTTTTATTCTTTTTTTATTTTTCCCCCCTCTCCATGTATGAGCCAAGAACTGTTGCGCGCGTTGGCGCTGATCTATTAGGGCTAGTACTTGCGGCCTCTCACTCTTTGTGTTCCGCTCCGCTCTCTCTCCCCTTTCATATGATGTGCCCGGTGAGTCTGGACGGGTTGATGGCTGGTCTCTCAGCGTTAACGGCGTGAGTACCCGCCACTTCTCTCTTGTCACAAATGTTCTCCTCAGCTGCTCTCTATGCCGCCATGCGTCGCTCCGGTGCTTCAGCGTGTCAGTACACTTCTAGGGGGTAATTGATGTTTTTCAGGTCTCTCCTTCAACAGCTTTTGTTGTTTTGATTTGGCCGTATCTTTAACGTTTTGAGTAGGCTATATTTGTAGTTTTGATGGTCTACATTTATTTATTCTTGGTAGTGGGGCCTAGGAGCTATGAATCTAGTCGGCCATCTCCCTTCGCAGCCAAGCTCCGCCCCCACATTGCCTGAGTTTTTAATTCCATCTAAGACTTACCTTTTCAGTTAAATTGTTCTCACCAGCTTTCAGTGGCAAGATTTTCAATTGTACAATGAAACTTAATTTACATATGCATTATTTGAATTGTTACTACACAGAAGCCATTTCTCCAACATTGGTGTGTCCGGTCCACGGTGTCATCCTTACTTGTGGGATATTCTCTTCCCCAACAGGAAATGGCAAAGAGTCCCAGCAAAATTGGTCACATGATCCCTCCTAGGCTCCGCCCACCCCAGTCATTCTCTTTGCCGTTGCACAGGCAACATCTCCACGGAGATGGTTAAGAGTTTTTTGGTGTTTAAATGTAGTTTTATTCTTCTATCAAGTGTTTGTTATTTTAAAATAGTGCTGGTATGTACTATTTACTCTGAAACAGAAAAGGATGAAGATTTCTGTTTGTAAGAGGAAGATGATTTTAGCAGACAGTAACTAAAATCGATTGCTGTTTCCACACAGGACTGTTGAGATGAAGTAACTTCAGTTGGGGGAAACAGTTAGCAGTCTTTTCTGCTTAAGGTATGACTAGCCATATTTCTAACAAGACCATGTAATGCTGGAAGGCTGTCATTTCCCCTCATGGGGACCGGTAAGCCATTTTCTTAGTTAAACATAAAAGAATAAAGGGCTTCAAAAAGGGCTTAAAAACTGGTAGACATTTTTCTGGGCTAAAACAATTGCTTTACTAGGCATATTATGCAGATTCTAACTAATTATTGGTATTATAATCTTGGGGAACGTTTAGAAAAACGGCAGGCACTGTGTTGGACACCTTTTTCGGATGGGGGCCTTTCTAGTTATAGACAGAGCCTCATTCTGGGACTGTATAGGGGTTAAATGTAAAAACGGCTCCGGTTCCGTTAATTTAAGGGTTAAAGCTCTGAAATTTGGTGTGCAATACTTTTAATGCTTTAAGACACTGTGGTGAAATTTTGGTGAATTTTGAACAATTCCTTCATACTTTTTCACATATTCAGTAATAAAGTGTTTTCAGTTTGAAATTTAAAGTGACAGTAACGGTTTTATTTTAAAACGTTTTTTGTGCTTTGTTGACAAGTTTAAGCCTGTTTAACATGTTTGTACCATCAGATAAGCTATGTTCTATATGTATGAAAGCCAATGTGTCTCCCCATTTAAATTTATGTGATAATTGTGCCATAGTGTCCAAACAAAGTAAGGACAGTAATGCAACAGATAATGATATTGCCCAAGATGATTCCTCAAATGAGGGGAGTAAACATGATACTACATCATCCCCTACTGTGTCTACACCAGTTATGCCCACACAGGAGGCCCCTAGTACATCTAGTGCGCCAATACTTATTACCATGCAACAATTAATGGCTGTAATGGATAACTCCATAGCAAATCTTTTATCCAATATGCCTACTTATCAGAGAAAGCGCGATTGCTCTGTTTTAAACACTGAAGAGCAAGAGGACGCTGATGATAACTGTTCTGACATACCCTCACACCAATCTCAAGGGGCCATGAGGGAGGTTTTGTCTGATGGAGAAATTTCAGATTCAGGAAAAATTTCTCATCAAGCTGAACCTGATGTTGTGACATTTAAATTTAAATTAGAACATCTCCGCGCACTGCTTAAGGAGGTGTTATCTACTCTGGATGATTGTGACAATTTGGTCATTCCAGAGAAATTATGTAAGATGGACAAGTTCCTAGAGGTTCCGGTGCCCCCCGACGCTTTTCCTATACCCAAGCGGGTGGCGGACATAGTAAATAAAGAGTGGGAAAGGCCCGGCATAACTTTTGTTCCCCCCCCTATATTTAAGAAATTATTTCCTATAGTCGACCCCAGAAAGGACTTATGGCAGACAGTCCCCAAGGTCGAGGGGGCGGTTTCTACTCTAAACAAATGCACTACTATTCCTATCGAAGATAGTTGTGCTTTCAAAGATCCTATGGATAAGAAATTAGAGGGTTTGCTTAAAAAGATTTTTGTACAGCAAGGTTACCTTCTACAACCAATTTCATGCATTGTTCCTGTCACTACGGCAGCGTGTTTCTGGTTCGAGGAACTAGAAAAATCGCTCAATAAAGAATCTTCGTATGAGGAGGTTATGGACAGAGTTCAAGCACTTAAATTGGCTAACTCTTTTGTTTTAGATGCCGCTTTGCAATTACCTAGATTAGCGGCGAAAAATTCAGGGTTTGCTGTCGTGGCGCGCAGAGTGCTTTGGCTAAAGTCTTGGTCAGCGGATGTGTCTTCCAAGACAAAATTGCTTAACATTCCTTTCAAAGGTAAAACATTATTTGGACCTGATTTGAAAGAGATTATTTCAGACATCACTGGGGGAAAGGGCCACACCCTCCCACAGGATAGGTCTTTTAAGGCTAATAATAAGCCTAATTTTCGTCCCTTTTGCAGAAACGGACCAGTCTCTAATTCTGTATCCTCTAAGCAAGAGGGTAATACTTCACAACCCAAACCAGCCTGGAAACCAATGCAAGGCTGGAACAAGGGTAAGCAGGCCAAGAAGCCTACCACTGCTACCAAAACAGCATGAAGGGATAGCCCCCGATCCGGGACCGGATCTAGTGGGGGGCAGACTTTCTCTCTTTGCTCAGGCTTGGGCAAGAGATGTTCAGGATCCTTGGGCGCTAGAAATAGTTTCTCAAGGTTATCTCCTGGAATTCAAGGAACTACCCCCAAGGGGAAGGTTCCACAGGTCTCAATTATCTTCAAACCAAATAAAGAGACAGGCATTCTTACATTGTGTAGAAGACCTGTTAAAGATGGGAGTGATACATCCAGTTCCAATAAGAGAACAAGGAATGGGATTTTATTCCAATCTGTTCATAGTTCCCAAAAAAGAGGGAACATTCAGACCAATTTTGGATCTAAAGATCCTAAACAAATTTCTCAGGGTACCATCGTTCAAAATGGAAACTATTCGAACGATCCTACCTACTATCCAGGAAAATCAATTTATGACTACCGTGGATTTAAAGGATGCGTACCTACATATTCCTATCCACAAGGAACATCATCAGTTCCTAAGGTTCGCTTTTCTGGACAAGCATTACCAGTTTGTGGCACTTCCATTTGGATTAGCCACTGCTCCAAGGATTTTCACAAAGGTACTAGGGTCCCTTCTAGCGGTTCTAAGACCAAGGGGCATTGCAGTAGTACCTTACATGGACGACATCCTGATTCAAGCGTCGTCCCTGTCAAAAGCAAAGGCTCATACGGACATCGTCCTAGCCTTTCTCAGATCTCACGGATGGAAGGTGAACAAAGAAAAAAGTTCTCTGTCCCCGTCAACAAGAGTTCCCTTCTTGGGAACAATAATAGATTCCTTAGAAATGAGGATTTTTCTGACAGAGGTCAGAAAATCAAAACTTCTAAGCTCTTGTCAAGTACTTCATTCTGTTCCTCGTCCTTCCATAGCGCAGTGCATGGAAGTAATAGGATTGATGGTTGCAACAATGGACATAGTTCCTTTTGCACGAATTCATCTAAGACCATTACAACTGTGCATGCTCAGACAGTGGAATGGGGATTATACAGACTTGTCTCCGACGATTCAAGTAGATCAAAAGACCAGAGATTCACTCCGTTGGTGGCTGACCCTGGACAATCTGTCACAGGGAATGAGCTTCCGCAGACCAGAGTGGGTCATTGTCACGACTGACGCCAGCCTAGTGGGCTGGGGCGCGGTCTGGGAATCCCTGAAAGCTCAGGGTCTATGGTCTCGGGAAGAGTCTCTTCTCCCGATAAACATTCTGGAACTGAGAGCGATATTCAATGTTCTCAGAGCTTGGCCTCAACTAGCAAAGGCCAAATTCATAAGGTTTCAGTCAGACAACATGACGACCGTTGCATATATCAATCATCAGGGGGGAACAAGGACTTCCCTGGCAATGAAAGAAGTGACCAAGATAATTCAATGGGCGGAGGATCACTCCTGCCACTTGTCTGCGATCCACATCCCAGGAGTGGAAAATTGGGAAGCGGATTTTCTGAGTCGTCAGACATTCCATCCGGGGGAGTAGGAACTCCCTCCGGAAATCTTTGCCCAAATAACTCAATTATGGGGCATTCCAGACATGGATCTGATGGCGTCTCGTCAGAACTTCAAGGTTCCTTGCTACGGGTCCAGATCCAGGGATCCCAAGGCGACCCTAGTAGATGCACTAGTAGCACCTTGGACCTTCAACCTAGCTTATGTATTCCCACCGTTTCCTCTCATCCCCAGGCTGGTAGCCAGGATCAATCAGGAGAGGGCCTCGGTGATCTTGATAGCTCCTGCGCAGCCACGCAGGACTTGGTATGCAGACCTGATGAATATGTCATCGGCTCCACCATGGAAGCTACCTTTGAGACAGGACCTTCTTGTTCAGGGTCCATTCGAACATCCAAATCTGGTTTCCCTCCAACTGACGGCTTGGAGATTGAACGCTTGATTTTATCAAAGCGTGGGTTTTCAGATTCTGTAATAGATACTCTGATTCAGGCTAGAAAGCCTGTAACTAGAAAAATTTACCATAAAATATGGAAAAAATATATCTGTTGGTGTGAATCTAAAGGATTCCCATGGAACAAGATAAAAATTCCTAAGATTCTATCCTTTCTACAAGAAGGTTTGGAGAAAGGATTATCTGCAAGTTCTCTGAAGGGACAGATCTCTGCTTTATCTGTTTTACTTTACAAAAGACTGGCAGCCGTGCCAGATGTCCAAGCATTTGTTCAGGCTCTGGTTAGGATCAAGCCTGTTTACAGACCTTTGACTCCTCCCTGGAGTCTAAATCTAGTTCTTTCAGTTCTTCAAGGGGTTCCGTTTGAACCCTTACATTCCGTAGATATTAAGTTACTATCTTGGAAAGTTTTGTTTTTGGTTGCAATTTCTTCTGCTAGAAGAGTTTCAGAGTTATCTGCTCTGCAGTGTTCTCCGCCCTATCTGGTGTTCCAGGCAGATAAGGTGGTTTTGCGTACTAAGCCTGGTTTTCTTCCGAAAGTTGTTTCCAACAAAAAATATTAACCAGGAGATAGTTGTACCTTCTTTGTGTCCGAATCCAGTTTCAAAGAAGGAACGTTTGTTACACAATTTGGACGTAGTCCGTGCTCTAAAATTCTATTTAGAGGCTACTAAAGATTTCAGACAAACATCTTCCTTGTTTGTTGTTTATTCTGGTAAAAGGAGAGGTCAAAAAGCAACTTCTACCTCTCTTTCCTTTTGGCTTAAAAGCATTATCCGATTGGCTTATGAGACTGCCAGACGGCAGCCTCCTGAAAGAATCACAGCTCACTCCACTAGGGCTGTGGCTTCCACATGGGCCTTCAAGAACGAGGCTTCTGTTGACCAGATATTTAAGGCAGCGACTTGGTCTTCACTGCACACTTTTGCCAAATTTTACAAATTTGATACTTTTGCTTCTTCAGAGGCTATTTTTGGGAGAAAGGTTTTGCAAGCCGTGGTGCCTTCCATTTAGGTGACCTGATTTGCTCCCTCCCTTCATCCGTGTCCTAAAGCTTTGGTATTGGTTCCCACAAGTAAGGATGACGCCGTGGACCGGACACACCAATGTTGGAGAAAACAGAATTTATGCTTACCTGATAAATTACTTTCTCCAACGGTGTGTCCGGTCCACTGCCCGACCTGGTTTTTTAATCAGGTCTGATGAATTATTTTCTCTAACTACAGTCACCCCGGTATCATATGGTTTCTCCTATATATATTTCCTCCTGTCCGTCGGTCGAATGACTGGGGTGGGCGGAGCCTAGGAGGGATCATGTGACCAGCTTTGCTGGGACTCTTTGCCATTTCCTGTTGGGGAAGAGAATATCCCACAAGTAAGGATGACGCCGTGGACCGGACACACCGTTGGAGAAAGTAATTTATCAGGTAAGCATAAATTCTGTTTTTTTTGTTTTAGTCAATGAACACATTGTGCAAACATACTTTGAATACATGGACATTTTATGTGTTGCTGGATGTGAAGGAAAGACAAACACAGTAAAATATAGTAATGCATGACGTGACAGTCCTGTTTACATTTTGTGTATTTTATTTTCATTTTCTTGATACTTTATACATTATCCTTTATGTCTCTTTACATTTAGGCTTTTTACTTTCTATTTTGTGTTTTAATGCATTTAGATTTTGTATATAGCAATGCATTTAGGATTGTGATTTTACAAATTCGTATAGCGCTTTAAATGTTTCTGTATAATTTTAACAAATTAGGATTGTACTATTTTATCTTTTACCATTTACATTACACTTTGTATTTTCTCTATGTGACAGAATCCTAAAAGCTTTAAAGGGACAGTATTCACTCATTTTCATATAACTAAATGTAATAGACACTACTATAAAGAATAAAATGCACAGATACTGATATAAAAATCCAGTATAAAATGGTTTAAAAACGTACTTAGAAGCTTTCAGTTTAGCTCTGTTGAAAAGGTAGTTGGAAAGCCCACTGCAAGTGGGAAATAAGACACTCCCCCCCTCCCCCTTCTTTTGCATATGAAAAGACCCTTTACACAAACAGGAGCAAGCTGGAGAAGGTAGCTGACGGTATTCAAATAAAACTTTGAGGCTTGGTTAGGAGTCTGAAAATCAGAGCAATGTTCTTTAAAAACTGAATATTGAACTGAATATGTGCAGTTAAGAAAAAGATAAGGGAGAGAGGTGATATAATAGAAAGGTTGAAGTATTTTAAATGACCACTTAATTCAGTCAAATTGCATGATCAATAAGTGCTTAATAAAAGGCAATGCAATATTACTTACTCAGTAGATTTTTTTCTGTCAAATTTCAAAATATCCTTCTATTTGTCAGCCCCATGTATCATGTGACAGACATCAGCCAATAGTTGATTCATGGAATAAACTTTCATTAACAGTGGTAAAGACACATATTTGCGGCACTTCAAGAATGCCTGGTCTATGGTTCTTCTCAACCATCAAATTCTATGTATACGTGATTATAATCAGGAAGCTTTGCAAAGATATTTATATTTTCTATAGATTATACAATATTATCATACATGACAACAAAGTAATGATAACGGCACTACCTGGAAGTTGTTTCTTTTATTGTATATGATTTATTTTAGTTAGTGGTCTAAATAAACCAATAGGGTTTATATTCACAAGGGAGGAGGTGCTGTACACTAAGGGAACTGAAGTATGGGGTGTAGTGTGATTGTCACACTAACAAAGTGTGTACATGAATAGCACTCAACAACTCCAGGTCACCAATCTAAGATAAGCATAATTTATGTGATGAGTGTATTGGTGACAAGAAGGTGGTATAAAACATAACTTTTATTAATATGGTGTTAAAAACATAACCCATTAAAAACACAAAACGGGAATATGCAGCCGTACATAAATAAGTAATCACTAACAAATTTCATATAATGTACATATCCAGTGTACAACCTGGTCACCTATTACCAAACATAAAAAAAAGAAAAAACAGAAGCGCCACATGGCCTGTAGTTTATGTAAATAGGGCGCCCCCTCACTTTTTTGTTGTTTTATTACCAAACATGGTTCATGCGGATGCCTATTTGACTCTGGGGGGAAGTGTAATCAATTTCCAAAATTAATCAACCAAAAGAATTAGAGGGTTAGAAAATAGTGGTAGATTGTAACAACCCCCACAGCGGATGAATATGCACTGGTATCAAGCTGTCCAAAGTAATGAATCAATATCAATACCTGAAATTGTAAGGAAAGGTATTCCACATAAGTCAACAGTTAAAGACTGAGCGGCGATATACACATACCAGGTCTAATGTGGTTTCGCAAGCGCCTCTAAGACACTGCTTACAGTCTAAGATAGAAGGACATACCTAATATAAAGTGGTACTGTACAGTCATATATCAGTGGTACGGATTTATTCGTTACATTCTGATGGCCATGGATTACACTAGTATTGTACAGTATATTAGGTTATATCACTCTGCTATGGGTTACACCTAATATACAGTACATAATACTAGTCTAATACACAGCACATCCCACCTAACACATACTGAAATTCCGAATTTCCGAACCGAACCGAATCCAGACGAATTTATTCGAATCTGAATGAATCCGAAACGAATCCGAAACAAATTCATTCTAATTTTTCCAAATTCGAATCGATCCGAACCAAAATTCGAAAACATCCGAAACGATCCGAACCTAAACAAATTTTTCGGCCATGCACAAGTCTAAAAAAAAGTATATAGTTTTGATAGGTAAATATAAAAAAGGCTCTATTTATTTTTAAATGTAGTGATGGGAAAAAAGGCTAAAAATGCTCTTGTCTTTTGGGGAAGTTTTTGTCTGAAGTGCCCGGTCCTTAAGGGGTTAATGTTAACTTATCTGGGGTGACAGTCTTGGTGCAATCATCAAAGAAAATGAGCTGTACCTGCGAGTGGTAACTGAGATGTCTCCCATAGAAAAAAAATGAGAGCTCGCTGCCCTGTAAAGGCTGTGACACACTGCGAGCGATGCGGCACGAGAAAAGCAGCAGGTTCTCACCGCATCACATCACTTCTGAAGTTCAAATATTTCAACTCTGAGCACTCAGCTACGCGATCTGATGCGGCTGAGTGCGCAGAGATGAAAAGGCAGGACACACTGAGTGCACACAGCCGCATCATCACTCTGCATGCCGCGCCACAGCCTTAAACGTTCACAATGCAGGACGAAGTACACAGGGAGAACCTGGCTTTGTATTACGTCTAATACAAATCAAAATACGCTGTTTTCAGTGCACTGTACCTTATTTTGAATATTTTGATATAAGCTCGCCAACTTTTTAGTTGCAAGATAAAACAGTGAGAACTGTAGGGTGGAAATGTTTAGATAATTACTCTGGGATATGAGACAATGTCATATACACCCATGCAACGCCCATGTTTAGCCCATTTTACTATAAAAAAAACAATTAAGTTTTGTATCTTGTACGTTATAATCATGAATTTCTTTGTGTTACAGTTTAAGCTGTGCATATTCAATATAATTTATTCCTTTTTAATTTACATATACATTTTACATTTTTGGTGAACAATTTTGTTAACGATTTTTGATGCACCTTAACAATACCATTTTTAACTTGAGTATTTTTGTGTGAATGGTTCAAATATTTATTTTGAATGATTTTTAAATTGTGATTTTCATTGTGCACTTTTGTAATGTATTCAACTCCTCCCCATACGAAAATGCAGTATACGCCCCTTCTTAAATAATCTCGCCAGCCCAGAGACCCTTAGATCATCAGACCCCAATGACAAGAGGCATATGTGTGTAACAACCAATCACCAGGTAGCTCCCAGTAGTACATTGTTACTAATGAGCTTAACTAGATATGATTTTCAAGTAAGGATACCAAGAGAACAAAGTAAATTTTATAATAAAAGTAAATTTAAACGTCTCCTAAAATTGCCAGTTTTCTCTGGACAAAATTTTTACTTTTGACGTGTGTGTCTCTGTAAGGAGACCTACATCAGCTTATGAAGAAAGGGGTAAGATTCTCCTCAAATACCAAGTGATCTGAACATGGGTGGAGTACTCTGTCAAAAAAAAGGGCTTTGGAAAATGCAGTCCAAAAATATAGCACAATCATCAGACAGAAAAATATTACACTGTCAAAACATTGTTTGTTATTGAAAATGACTATGTATCACATTTTAAATTTTTTTTTATTATAGTTATTTGTTCACATCAATGATATTATATAAAGAAGAAAACAAATCAAACTTGAAAACATTTTATAAGATGTGACTTGCACAATGTTATTGAGGATGAGAAGAAACCTTCAACTTATCAACAGCGCAAAGCTGTCACATTTCAGAAGATGTTATCCAGATAACCATTAGTTTATTGCTCTTGCTAAAAGTCTGTATTGTTACTATTTGCGTAACCTTCCATCTTCTCGTCAGGAGTTTGAAATTTCAAATCTTAGGCAAAACACTTGGGTGTAATCTCATCTGTACTAATCTTATCTACTGTTTTGATGTTCTCATAAGAAGGAAACTGTTTTTAGACATTTTATGTTTCATACAATCAACTCCATAGGGTGAGATTACGAGTAGAGCGCAAATTATCGCTTCCGCTTGAGTGTTATATGCGCTAGAAGTAAGAATTTTTGCATTTGTCGGGTTGCGCTCGCATTATAAGTTGAAAGTAAACTATGTTCGCTCTAGCGGTAACCCAACTAGTGAAAAAATCTGAAGTTAGAATTTTGTGTGCCCGTTCACATACATCAGATGTTAGCGTTCTAACGTAACTACCGCAACTTTCAAAAAGTCCTTTTTCAATGGGACTTCCATAGCGCCGGTATTACGAGTTTGTCTTTCCGGCCAAAAAGTGAGCGGTACAGCCTATACCGTCAAGATCCGTACTGTAAACTGAAAGTCAGTAGTTATGGGTTTTTACGCTACAAAGCTGTAACATAAAACTCATAAACTAAAGTGTCACAAAGTACACTAACACCCATAAACTACCTATTAACCCCTAAACCGAGGCCCTCCTGCATCGCAAACACTAAAATAAAATTATTAACCCCTAATCTGCCGCTCCGGACATCGCCACCACTATAAAAGACATATTAACCCCTAAACCGCCGTACTCCCTCATCGCAAACACTAGTTAAATATTATTAACCCCTAATCTGCTGTCCCTAACATCGCCTCAACCTACATTACTGTTATTAACCCCTAATCTGCTGCCCCCAAAATCGCTGCCACTATACTAAAGTTATTAACCCCTAAACCTAACTCTAAGTTTAACCCTAACACCCACTAACTTTAATATAATTAAAATAAATCTAAATAAAAATGACTATCATTAACTAAATAATTCCTAATTAAAACTAAATAATTCCTAATTAAAACTAAATACTTACCTATAACATAAACCCTAAGCTAGCTACAATATAACTAATAGTTACATTGTATATATCTTAGGTTTTATTTTTATTTCACAGCTAAGTTTGTATTTATTTTAACTATGTAGACTAGTTAGTAAATAGTTATTAACTATTTACTAACTACCTAGGTAAAATAAATACAAAGGTACCTGTAAAATAAAACCTAACCTGTCTTACACTAACACCTAACCTTACACTACAATTAAATAAATTACATTAATTAAATACAATTAACTAAATTACAAAAAAAAAACCCACTAAATTACACAAAATAAAAAAGAAATGATCAAATATTTAAACTAATTACACCTAATCTAATAGCCCTATCAAAATAAAAAGCCCCCCAAAATAAAAAACCCTTGCCTAAACTAAATTGCCAATGTCCCTTAAAAGGGACTTTTGTGGGGCATTGCCCCAAAGAAATCAGCCCTTTTACCTGAATTTTTTTTTAAAGACAACCCCCCAACAGTAAAACCCACCACCCACACAACCAAACCCCCCAAATAAAATCCTATCTAAAAGACCTAAGCTCCCCATTGCCCTGAAAATGGCTTTCAGATAGACATTGCCCTTAAAAGGGCATTTAGCTCTTTTTCAGCCCAAACCCTAAGCTAAAAATAAAACCCACCCAATAAACCCTTAAAAAAACCTAACACTAACCCCCGAAGATCCACTTACAGTTTTTGAAGACCGGACATCCATCCTCAACGAAGCGGCAGAAGTCCTCAGCGAAGCCGTCAAAAGTCTTCATCCAGACGGCATCTTCTATCTTCATCCATCTGGCGCAGAACGGCTCCATCTTCAAGACATCCGGCACGGAGCATTCTCTTCTGATGACGGCTAACGAAGAATGAATGTTCCTTTAAGGGACATCATCCATGATGGCGTTCCTTGAATTCCGAGGATTCTAATCAGCCAATAGAATGTGAGCTCAATCCTATTGGCTGATTGGATCAGCAAATAGGATTGAAGCTCAATCCTATTGGCTTATTGCATCAGTCAATAGGATTTTTTCACCTTTAATTCCGATTGGCTGATTCTATCAGCCAATTGGAATTCAAGGGACGCCATCTTGGATGACGTCCCTTAAAGGAACCTTCATTCATCGTTAGCCATCGTCAGAAGAGGATGCTCCACGCCCGATGTCTTGAAGATGGAGCCCCTCTGTGCCGGATGGATGAAGATAGAAGATGTCGTCTGGATTAAGACTTCTGCCGGCTTGGATGAAGACTTTGGCCTGCTTCGATGAAGACTTCTGCTGGCTTCGATGAGGACTTCTGGCGCTTTGTTGAGGATGGATGTCTGGTCTTCGAAAACTGTAAGTGGATCTTCGGGGGTTAGTGTTAGGTTTTTTAAGGGTTTATTGGGTGGGTTTTATTTTTAGCTTAGGGTTTGGACTGAAAAAGAGCTAAATGCCCTTTTTTTAGGGGTTAATAAGTGTACTATAGGTTGCAGCGATGTCGGGGGTGGCAGATTAGGGGTTAATAATTGTAATGTAGGTGTCTGCAATGTTGGGGGCAGCAGATTAGGGGTGTTTAGACTCGGGGTTTATGTTAGGGTGTTAGGTGTAAACATAACTTTTAGAGAGGATATCTATCAGCGCTAGACTATAAATACTATCTACAGCTCCTCAAAGAACAAAAAGGGTCCTTAGCTAACCCTTAATAGAGAAATAGTGTGGTAAATAGATGTTCAAGGAGTGCCAGAGCAGGCAGAGATAGATTAGAAGAATCTATAGGTAATGAATTTAATAGGCAATGCTTATCGATCTAAACAATAAAAAATACTAAAATTACAATGCTAAAAATCATGGATCCATGATAAAAGACAATATGATATACAAACGGTTAAAACAATATGATGTACAGATGATTTAAAATTTTATACAAAACTTAAAACCAAGGTGAGCAATTCAAACACTGGTATCAATACGCATAGGTTAAGATGAACATAAGAAGTAAAATGGATATCAAATGGATTTCAAACAAAATAAGTAGATGGTTGGTCCGTAAAGGTATCAAATGTGAGAACAGTGAATAAAAATCTAGTCAATGAAAAAAGTGAAATGTGGGGTCCTGTGAATGCATTAAAAAATATATAAAAATGTAAAATTGGAAATGTGTACAAAAAATGTCACAAAGAGAGTGAAAAAAGTGACACGTGGCCAAAAAATATATAAAAAGTGATGAAAAACAAAATATTCCAAAATATTTCAAAGTGCTAATATTGTCCAAGTTTATATGGAAAAGTCAAATTAATCCTCAAAATTACTTGATAATCAGTTCCAAAGTATATATGTGCACGTTGTGCGTGATGAAGAATCAATGAATATCCAAAAGTTTCCTCAAATATCCGTATCCTGTTTACCTATAAATAAAAACAGTACATAGAGGGGACACCCGGGCGGCGGCCATCTTGCAGGTCGCACTGAGCTTCAGCTCCTCAAGCTTCCTTCATTATTCTCCAAATTAAAGCTACATTTCTATCAAGACCTTGTATAAAATGGTGGAGAGGCTTGTCTGAAGAGGTCTACATTCCAGATATAGGGTTTTGGAAGGTGACTGGGCTTTACTGCCCTCAGTACCGGACTTTACACTTTGAGGCCTTCCCCTATAATTGAAGCCTCAGCCTGTCCCCGTAACGAGCTGTGCCTTGAGTGTGCAGTCCTAAACTAAGCCTAATATGTATTCGGCTGCTTCATTGCTAACAGAGCTTAGCATTCTTTTGGAAGACTACCAGGCTGCCTTTGAAATAACCCTACAAAATGGGCTACACCTACCCTCAGCTACTAACTGGGTGGGAGACCCGCGGAGAGATTGCGATCCTGTGGAGGCAGAGAGAGATGCCTCGTTTGAGCCCCGGCTGATAATCCACATCTCCCCGAATGTGATGCAGGCCACTGCTACAAAGAGCTATGAGCGGTCTGCAGGACACTCACTTGCCTCAATGGAGATCGGGACATGCAATAAGCTGAGAGTGGCCGATATCCCTGTCCAGAAGCCCCTTGATCCACCTATAACCTCAAATACTTACCAATCGGATGGCGGCTCCTACACTAGCGACCGGCATGCTGAACAGAGGTTCCTACCACATGATGCAAGGAGCCGGCAAACTTCGGTGACTGCCCTGTCCGTCGCAGAACTAGATTGCAAAATGACCACTGTGCAGGCGAGGCCTATTATGGCACCGGAGATGGCTTCGGGAGAAACAAATAGTGCCTACCTTGTCATCCACCATGGGACTGCAGACCTCCATGTGGCAGAAGCACAGCCGAGTGCTGGGGTCTGGACCTACCCCTGTGTGAGCCTGGATGGCTTGCTCTTAGCGGGAGAAGGTGCCGCAGCGACGGCTTCATTTGTACTCTTGCTACAAGCAGCCCCGTGCAGAGTTGGAGTGGGGTAAATATGTAAACAACATTAGTAAGCAGCCGTCATTTTCCAAAAATGGCATCTTCTTTCTGTTTGTTTGTTTATTTCTCATTCATCGGGCTGCTGGATACCAGTAGACATGGCCACCATGGGACAGATCTAATTAGATACTATACGGAGTGCCCTGAACCTGTCTAACTTGGCCCTAAGTCGAACTTGGCAATATATTTGTGCATAGACTCTCTGTCAAGGGCCCCCATGTACCCCATGTTACTATGCTACTGTTTTACTGCTTTTGGTGACTAGTGTGCCCTATAAAGTCTCCTCTGCTCTTCATTGTTTATGAACCCAATCCACTCCCTCCTATGCTTATCTATTCTTTACATTTATGTTTATTGTTCTACTTAGCAGAGGATATATAGCAGTAGTTAAACTAACAGTTTTGGAATGCCTTGTTACATAAGCATACAATGCCTCTCATT
This sequence comes from Bombina bombina, assembly GCF_027579735.1. NCBI lineage: Eukaryota > Metazoa > Chordata > Amphibia > Anura > Bombinatoridae > Bombina > Bombina bombina. Next base: position 67,090,432 of record NC_069509.1, read on the forward strand.
ATACTGTACTATAGTATACTGTTGCCCATAGAGCAAAACAGGGATCGCTCAGGTATAAGGGGTATACCGTTTATAGGAATTGTATATGAGTGAATATCCTCTATAACTAACCTAGGTATTGTATATTGCCTATAATTTTAGTTGCTACAGCAATTGCCATAGCCATGTAGTAAACCGTCAGGCACCATAAGTTGGATGGTTCTATGTACCATTACATAAAATGATAATAGCCAGCTGTTTCTACAAGTTGAATACATATTTCACCCTAGTTGAAGGTTATATCATCCCTGTTTTTATTATTCTCTAAGGACTAACAGCCTTCAAATGTATCCTAAGGGTCCAAGAGTAGCCCTATTTGTTTGTGTTTTATTTTTATGTTTCCCCTCCATAACCCCCCATCAAGGTAACTATACAATTAGAGAGGTCCAAGAGCGGCCGCTACAGAACATTAGGGGAAATCATTTATCTTTCATAATCAATTGTTCAAGGGGTGACTCCTATCATATTATATTAGAAAATGAGGTCTTATCTATCTGGGAGCAATTGGATGTTTAGATAACACTGTTTTGATAAAGTAATTCTGACATGTGATAGACAAGAATACTGCTTTATTGACCTGTGACCCACCTGCATTTCTTGTATATTTATGTCTACATTGGAACTGTCTAATGCACCCTGCCTGTTATACTTTTGTTGAATGCCTCAATAAAAATATTATTTTAAAAAAAAAAAAAACAGTACATAGAGCAATATAGCTAAATTATACAATTAAATAATTGGAAAAGAGCTCACCATAAATGTGTCAACGCGTTTCGGCCCTATGGATGGGCCTTTCTCAAGACTATGTTATGGTTTGGTGAGAATGCTCCTTAAATACTTCTAATGGCCAATGTTTGTGTTCCTAATTGGCGCCAAATTTGCTTGCATTTGACCCGGAAACGGAAGTTAAATTTCTTAATCTTTGCTTCCAGGTCAATTGGCTAAAGTAAGAATGGGGATCAGTTACGTGTCCTCATTAGGATGTGTGTTATGTGGTTTCACCTAAGTTTATAATACATAACAAACTACGACCTAGATTTGGAGTTTGGCGTTAGCCGTGAAAACCAGCGTTAGAGGCTCCTAACGCTGGTTTTAGGCTACCGCCGGTATTTGGAGTCACTCAAAATAGGGTCTAACGCTCACTTTCCAGCCGCGACTTTTCCATACCGCAGATCCCCTTACGTAAATTGCGTATCCTATCTTTTCAATGGGATCTTTCTAACTCCGGTATTTCGAGTCGTTTCTGAAGTGAGCGTTAGACATCTAACGACAAAACTCCAGCCGCAGGAAAAAAGTCAGTAGTTAAGAGCTTTCTGGGCTAACGCCGGTTTATAAAGCTCTTAACTACTGTACTCTAAAGTACACTAACACCCATAAACTACCTATGTACCCCTAAACCGAGACCCCCCCACATCGCCGACACTCAAATAATTTTTTTTAACCCCTAATCTGCCGACCGCCACCTACGTTATCCTTATGTACCCCTAATCTGCTGCCCCTAACACCGCCGACCCCTGTATTATATTTATTAACCCCTAATCTGCCCCCCTCAACGTCGCCTCCACCTGCCTACACTTATTAACCCCTAATCTGCCGAACGCAAAGCGCCGCCACCTACGTTATCCTTATGTACCCCTAATCTGCTGCCCCTAACACCGCCGACCCCTGTATTATATTTATTAACCCCTAATCTGCCCCCCTCAACGTCGCCTCCACCTGCCTACACTTATTAACCCCTAATCTGCCGAGCGGACCTGAGCGCTACTAACCCGCCTCACTAACCCTATAATAAATAGTATTAACCCCTAATCTGCCCTCCCTAACATCGCCGACACCTAACTTCAATTATTAACCCCTAATCTGCCGACCGGAGCTCACCGCTATTCTAATAAATGTATTAACCCCTAAAGCTAAGTCTAACCCTAACACTAACACCCCCCTAAATTAAATATAATTTTAATCTAACGAAATTAATTATCTCTTATTAAATAAATTATTCCTATTTAAAGCTAAATACTTACCTGTAAAATAAATCCTAATATAGCTACAATATAAATTATAATTATATTATAGCTATTTTAGGATTAATATTTATTTTACAGGTAACTTTGTATTTATTTTAACCAGGTACAATAGCTATTAAATAGTTAAGAACTATTTAATAGTTACCTAGTTAAAATAATAACAAATTTACCTGTAAAAGAAATCCTAACCTAAGTTACAATTAAACCTAACACTATACTATCAATAAATTAATTAAATAAACTACCTACAATTACCTACAATTAACCTAACACTACACTATCAATAAATTAATTAAATACAATTCCTACAAATAAATACAATTAAATAAACTTGCTAAAGTACAAAAAATAAAAAAGAACTAAGTTACAAAAAATAAAAAAATATTTACAAACATCAGAAAAATATTACAACAATTTTAAACTAATTACACCTACTCTAAGCCCCCTAATAAAATAACAAAGCCCCCAAAATAAAAAAATGCCCTACCCTATTCTAGGGAGTTCAGCTCTTTTGCCTGTAAAAGAAAAAATACAATACCCAAGCCCCCCAACATTACAACCCACCACCCACATACCCCTAATCTAACCCAAACCCCCCTTAAATAAACCTAACACTAAGCCCCTGAAGATCTTCCTACCTTATCTTCACCTCACCGGGTTCAACGATCTGTCCAGAAGAGCTCCTCCGATGTCCTGATCCAAGCCCAAGCGGGGGGCTGAAGAGGTCAATGATCCGGAACAGCCAATAGATTGCGAGCTCAATCTGATGGGCTGATTGAATCAGCCAATCGGATTGAACTTGAATCTGATTGGCTGATTCCATCAGCCAATCAGAATATTCCTACCTTAATTCCCATTGGCTGATAGAATCCTATCAGCCAATCGGAATTCGAGGAACGCCATCTTGGATGACGTCCCTTAAAGGAACCGTCATTCGTCGTTAGTCCGTCGGGCCAGCAGGATGTTCCGCGTCGGAGGTCTGCAAGATGGATCCGGAAGAAAGAAGATTGAAGATGCCGTTGATAGAAGACTTCATCCGGATCATGGACCTCTTCAGCTCCCGCTTGGATGAAGACTTCATCCAGATCATGGACCTCTTCAGCCCCCCGCTTGGGCTTGGATCAGGACATCGGAGGAGCTCTTCTGGACAGATCGTTGAACCCGGTGAGGTGAAGATAAGGTAGGAAGATCTTCAGGGGCTTAGTGTTAGGTTTATTTAAGGGGGGTTTGGGTTAGATTAGGGGTATGTGGGTGGTGGGTTGTAATGTTGGGGGGCTTGGGTATTGTATTTTTTCTTTTACAGGCAAAAGAGCTGAACTTCTTGGGGCATGCCCCGCAAAGGGCCCTGTTCAGGGCTGGTAAGGTAAAAGAGCTTTGAACTTTAGTTATTTAGAATAGGGTAGGGCATTTTTTATTTTGGGGGTCTTTGTTATTTTATTAGGGGGCTTAGAGTAGGTTTAATTAGTTTAAAATTGTTGTAATATTTTTCTTATGTTTGTAAATATTTTTTTATTTTTTGTAACTTAGTTCTTTTTTATTTTTTGTACTTTAGCAAGTTTATTTAATTGTATTTATTTGTAGGAATTGTATTTAATTAATTTATTGATAGTGTAGTGTTAGGTTAATTGTAGGTAATTGTAGGTAGTTTATTTAATTAATTTATTGATAGTATAGTGTTAGGTTTAATTGTAACTGAGGTTAGGATTTCTTTTACAGGTAAATTTGTAATTATTTTAACTATTTTAGCTATTAAATAGTTCTTAACTATTTAATAGCTATTGTACCTGGTTAAAATAAATACAAAGTTACCTGTAAAATAAATATTAATCCTAAAATAGCTATAATATAATTATAATTTATATTGTAGCTATATTAGGATTTATTTTACAGGTAAGTATTTAGCTTTAAATAGGAATAATTTATTTAATAAGAGATAATTAATTTCGTTAGATTTAAATTATATTTAATTTAGGGGGTGTTAGTGTTAGGGTTAGACTTAGCTTTAGGGGTTAATACATTTATTAGAATAGCGGCGAGATTGGGTCGGCAGATTAGGGGTTAATAATTGAAGTTAGGTGTCGGCGATGCTAGGGAGGGAAGATTAGGGGTTAATACTATTTATTATAGGGTTAGTGAGGCGGATTAGGGGTTAATAACTTTATTATAGTAGCGGTGCGGTCCGGTCGGCAGATTAGGGGTTAATAAGTGTAGGCAGGTGGAGTCGACGTTGTGGGGGCCAGATTAGGGGTTAATAAATATAATATAGGGGTCGGCGATGTTAGGGCAGCAGATTAGGGGTACATAGAGATAATGTAAGTAGCGGCGGTTTACGGAGCGGCAGAATAGGGGTTAATAATAATATGCAGGGGTCAGCGATAGCGGGGGCGGCAGATTAGGGGTTAATAAGTGTAAGGTTAGGGGTGTTTAGACTCGGGGTACATGTTAGGGTGTTAGGTGCAGACATAGAAGTGTTTCCCCATAGCAAACAATGGGGCTGCGTTAAGAGCTGAACGCGGCTTTTTTGCAGGTGTTAGGTTTTTTTTCAGCTCAAACAGCCCCATTGTTTCCTATGGGGGAATCGTGCACGAGCACGTTTTTGAGGCTGGCCGCTTGCGTAAGCAACTCTGGTATCGAGAGTTGAAGCTGCTTTAAAAAAGCTCTACGCTCCTTTTTTGGAGCCTAACGCAGCCTTTTTGTGGACTCTCAATACCAGAGTTATTTTTATGGTGCGGCCAGAAAAAAGCAGGCGTTAGTTTTTCGGGTCGTTACCGACAAAACTTCAAATCTAGCCGTACCTGTTTTGTGAAATGTGGTCAAATATCTCAGTTTTCACGAGACCTCCGCCATATGCTCTACCTCCGGAACTGTAGTGTTCACGGAACCGGAATTGCCTCCAACTGGAACCGGAAATGACGTAATTTTGCATCACTTCCGGTCTTGTTTTCAGTGGAATCTACGTTAATGAACTAGGTAGCGGAATAAATCTCAATCTATATGCAGGGGCGTACGTATATTGGAAGAAACTGATATTAAAAGCGGGTTAAAAAAATGCTGATATTAAGAACTGATGTTAAAATAGATATTAGAAATTAATATTAAAATTGCTATTAGAAATTAGATATTAGAAATTAATATTAAAATTGCTATAAAATAGAGTTAAGATATTAGGGATCAGAAATGTGGTTATACAGTACAATATGGTGGAGAACAATACAATGAAAACAATACAGTGCGAGAAACTCTTATGTTTAAGACCAGCAACTAAATAAACACGGAAATCTTCCTAAAAAATGGACCTGATGTTTATCTAGATAAATAATCGTGTGGGACGTTTTAGGACATAGGACAGAAATGTGGTCATTCAATAAATATATCTTAAAAATAAAAATAAAATTAAAATTAAAATTAATAAATAAAGGATAAAACTACGTATATATATGACATTGAGTCTAAATGAATATAGCCTAAAAAAAGAGGATGTGTGTGATCCTGGATCTCTCTAAAAGGAAAGACCAACCTTATCTAAAATGAGACTTTCTGGCTATAACCAAATTGATTATTGGTTATCTAGTAACCTCCATAACTAATAAGGTAATTAAAGGTTGGTTAAAGATAAAGCCCTAGTTATAAACTGGTGGAGGATATAATTAAAAGCGTCTGCCTCAATTACTAAAGATAGACTAATGCTAAATCCCTAGCCTCTAGTCGCTAGTATGAAGATACATGCTAAACTTAGGCTAGGTGAATCTAGGCGTTAATCTAGTGTATGTCCATATCATGGAGATATAAATTCTGTGTGTGGCTGGGGAATAGACAGACAGATGCAGATCTAAATCTGAATGTATCACTTCAGATTAAGCAGATGTGATAAATCCTCCTTATTATTCAGTCCTCTAGGGTATAAACAGTCAAGGTCAAAGATCCACCTGGATTCAAAGGTCAAGAGCTTCTTTTCAAAGTCCCCACCTCTCCAGCTAGTTGTTACTACTTGGATGCCAAAGTAACTAAAGTCTTTTTGGTTACCCTGGTTATGTGTAGTAAAGTGTCTGTAGAGGGGAGTATCAGTATTTTTGTGTTTAACTTGGAGTAGGTGCTCCCGGATCCTATCCTTGAGACACCTAGATGTTTGTCCCATATACTGTAGGCCACAGCTACACTGTATTACATATATAACTCCTTTACTGCTACATCGTATCAAGTACTTAATTTCATAACTTACTCTGTAGTTGAGGGAGATGAAGCTCTTTATCTTAATACCCCTTTTGCATGCTTTGCATGTGATACAGGGAAAAAAAACTCTTATATCTTTGCTAAAAAACAAACAAACAAAAAAAAACCATAACTTTTCTTCTCCCATAGGAATCAATGGTGCTGCGTTACGGAGCTTTACGCTCCTTTATTGCAGGTGCTTTTTTTCAGCCGGCTCTCCCCATTGATGTCTATGGGGAAATTGTGCACAAGCACGTAAAACCAGCTTAAGGCAGCGCTGGTATTTGTGTGCGGTATGGAGCTCAACGCTGCCATATTGCCTAATAACGCCGGGTTTATGAACACCTGTAATAGCAGCGCTATAGGGAGGTGAGCGGTGACAATAACTTGCAAGTTAGCACCTAGCCGCTCATAACGCAAAACTCCTAATCTAGCCGAAAGTGTGCTATATTATATTTACTTGCAGAGTGGACTAGTATATACTGTGTATGTATATATATATATATATATGTATATGTATATATGTGTGTGTGTGTTCTCTCCCCAGGCCCTATTTAGGGGGCACACCATCCGACTGATTTCACTGACCATGTGGCTAAACTTTAAGCCACGTTTAAGTTATGTTTGTTGCACAAATTATCATTACATTACAAATGTTTGCATTTGATAGTTTAAAGGGACAAAAACCCAACATTTTCTTTCATGATTCAGACAGATCATATAATTTTAAACAACTTTCCAATTTACTTCTTTTAACAAGATTACTTCATTCTCTTGTTATGCTTTGATGAAGTAGCAGCAATGCATTACTGGGAGATAGCTGAACATACCAAGTAAGCCAACGGCAAGAGGCATATACCAATCAGCAGCTATCTCCTAGTGCACTGGTGCTCCTGAGTCTACCCAGATATAATTTTCAGAAAAGGATACTTAGAGAATAAAGGAAAGTAGATATCAGAAATAAATTAGAAAGTTTGACATTTTTTTCTCTTTTTTTTCAAATGTTTTTTTTTATTAAGACATTTAGAAAGTAAAACAAAAATGTTAACATACACAACATTGTCCAATATACTATGGACTGCACTTACAACCATTTGAAAAGTTTGGAGTACATCTAGTACAGTTCAGGTTACTTAAAACATTACTGCCAAAATATCTGTGTTTACATTCTTGTGCATGTCAATCCATTACATATGCGTTGGTGTTAATACCAAAAGATGCCTTATTTTTCTATGATAAGAGATAGATAGGATGTATTTTTAATGATATTTACACCATCAAGACAAAAGTGTCTAAGGGTGATATTTAGAAGAGAACATCTGGAATGTGTTGGAGTTATGGAGGTAATTCTCAACCATGTCTGCAGTGTCAGCCCAGGGGTGGGGGTAGGTAGAGGGGGGGGACAGGATTGGAGTTAAGGTGGAGGAGATAATTTAGGTGGGAGGGGGTAGACGAGGGTTGTCTCAATCTGGGTGGATTGTTAGCCAAGGAGACCAGGTGTCACTGTAGGAATCTGTTTTATCTAGCACTCTATGAGAGTATTGTTCCATTATCCTAATATATCTGATTATAGTCAGTACTTGTGCGAAGGATGGAGGTCTCTTTTTTTTCCATTCTCTAGCAATCGCTAATTTCAATGCCATGAAGACATAAATTGTTAAAGCCTCAGAAGCCTTATTTAAATTAGGTGTTTGTATATGTAATAGGGTGATTTCTGGAAGAAAGGGAGGATTAATGTTTATGGTGTGAAGAGTGCAAAAGAGTTCTCTCCATAGCGGCTGTATTTTTGGACAAGACCACCATATGTGTAAGGGCGTGCCCGTCTGTCCAAACATCCTCCAACACATGGGGGAATGTGAACCGTAAATTTTATGTAATATGGATGGGACTAGGTGCCATCTCACTAGCAGCTGACCAGGTGCCATCTCACTAGCAGCTTATAGTATAACTCCCATAACGTGGCACAGTGTAAGAGTTTTCTAGTTATCTGGATTCTTTTGTGCCAAATGGCAGTGTCCACTATAAAACCTATCTCTCTCTCTCCCAGGCCAGAATCTGAAGGATCTTCTGTTGCGCTTTAGTGCTAGACAGTAGGTTGTAATGGAAGGATAATGGGTGTTTAATGAGGTGGGCTTTCGTGCAAGCTTGTTCCCAGAGTGAGAGGGGTCTAAGATGCTGCTTAGGGTAGCCCCATGAGCGTAGAAAGTTTGACATTTTAAAGGCAAAGCAGACAAAATAAGTTAAAAACTGTGGGGCCGATTTATCAAGCTCCGAATGGAGCTTGATGCCCCTGTTTCCGCTGCTGCATAACTTGTCCACCTGCTTTGAGGCCACGGACAGAAATCAACCCGATCGAATGCGATCGGGTTGATTGAAACCCCCTGCTAGCGGACGATTTGCCACGAATATGCAGGGGCGGCATTGCACAAGCATTTCACAAGAACTGCTTATGTAATGACAAATGCCAACAGCGTATGCTGTCGCCATTTATTGATGTGCGGCGGACATGATAAGCTACATCATATCATGTCCGCTTGCACATTGATAAATAGGCCCCTGTGAATTGCATTGTTGTTTTATTTTCCTTAATATAGGATAGGGTCAGATTAGCTAAAGGTCTCTGGGGTACGTGAGATTCTGTAAGAATTATTTCTAATACTATGGGATCTCTGAACTCAAAGGAGTGATCCCTACATCTAACCATCTGAATAGATGCATACATTACAATAAGGCTCACAAAAACTGTAATGTTATTAATAACCGTGACAAAATTGTTATGGAAAAATGTAAATTTGTATTGAAAAGAAAAAAAAATATACACAGGAAAAAAATACTATTTATAGCACAAAGTAAAAATCTAAAAAAAAACTACACTGCAAAAAGCTCTAAAAATGTTCAATTATGAAATTTAAAGTGTATAGTTTTACAAATTGTAAAATTAGTTTCCCTGCCATTGCCAGTGGGCTGAACATGATTGTTCTATGGGTGTAGCTAAAAGTTCTCTACTAGGTCTAGCATATTTTCTAAACATTTCCCCCTGCAGTTCTTGCTGTTTTATCTTATGAACTGAAAGCTGGTGAGATTGTGTCAAAATACGCAAAACACTTATTGCCTTAATAGAACAGCATGTGCATACAAAAATAGAGGTGATTGAAAATTTATATAAACTGAAACATGATTAACTGATTTGTATTTGCTGACGGATTTTATTTTTTAAAGTGTGCCCCCTGCTCTCTGCTAATTTTGCTCTTCCCAGTAAAGTTTCCCTTTACAGCCGACTCCATTACTTTCTATGGGATGCATTTCCCAACTCACAGGGATAGCCCCATTTTTTTTAAGAGAATTCCATTAAAGGAGCCCCTGATAGTGTTGGGTTGGTTTTTCACTTCCCATCATGTGAATTTTACATAATTAGGCCCCATATGATGGGTAGATTTACCAAGCAACAGATGCTGCAATCTACCCCCGCTGCTCCTTAACTCGTCCACCACCTTTTAGGCGGATTTCAATCATCCCGATCCGATTAAGAAGATTGAGAGCCCCTGTTGGCGGCCGATTGGCTGCGAATGTGCCGGGGGCAGCATTGCACAAGCATTTCATAAGAAATGCTTGTGCAATGTTAAATGTCGACAGCGTATGCTGCAGCAAATCATGTCCTCTCGGTATTTGATAAACAACTTAAAGAGCCATAATTGTCAAAAAAATCATGTGCTCTAATCCGTTAAAGCAAGTAACTTTATGACTTCTCTACTGTGTGTTTAATCCCCACACTCTAATGTGCAACTAGTGCTGCTGATTGGGTCTGCTCGGGACCAGCAGTGCACTGCGGGTCCTGAGTGGCACTTTTACTGTGTGTTTAATCCCTTTGCTGGGATTAAACACACATTAGAATAGGGTCAATAATTGTAAAATGATAAGCTCCAACAGATGACATTTTTCAACTATTATGGCCCTTTAAATAATAGTGGATCAGGCACAACTAATACTGGATTCATTTCTTTTTGTATTTGTTAAATATATTTTTTTTACAATGATACAAATGCAGATGAGATGAAATTATAATGTTCCTATTCCAAAGCAAATGACAAACACAATGACTAATTTGAGTTTCCATTTGAAGAGATTTTTGTATCATGCAGATGGCTTCTCCTGTCTGGCTTCTGTTACACCTTTGCAGTTGGCTACAACATTGCTTGGAATTTCATGCCCAGTATTTGCCAAGGCAGATTGCGGGAATATCATGTTCAAGCGACTGGAGAGACATTATTGACTGTTTTGGCTGCAAACGACAAAAAAAACCTTGTTACACATGGAGTATAATGAGGGAAATATTTGCAAAATACTTCATTGAAAACAGCTGTTAAGGGATTATTTATATTTCATGGCTAACTGAGTGCATTTATTCTTTCCGTTCCTTTTAGAGCACAAAGGATTATGTTACAAAGACAACACAGTCACAATTGCTAAGTCTCCCTGGGGAAATGAGCTTTATATAAGCCAAGTATTTGAAAATCTAAAGTACAAAAAAAATCTATTTTTTTCTAGTTAGCTGGAAACAAAGTTTTATGTTAGCTATTTTCTGCATTTTTGAAGATATATATATATATATATATATATATATATATATATATATATATATATAGATGGTTTACATAAGATAAAGAGACATTAATCTGCAGGATGCAACTATAGTCACATGGTTACTACTCACTAGAGATTTGCATTCGGCAGTTTCGTTAGAAGGTGGCCGCTCACAGCGTTAGGCTCTTTTCAGGAGCAGGATTTTTTATTGTTAAAGTGCAGCACACTAAGATCTGGATTTGCACAAGAAGAAGCGGTGCCCCCGAAAAAAATAAAACTGCACATCCCTGCTACTCACATTATTGAAATATTACATATAAAATGTAAACAAGTATTAATAAATGTTATTGAAGGGATAGTAAACCCAAATTATTTATTTCATGATTCAGAGAGAGCATGCAATTTTAAGCAACTTTCTAATTTATTCCTATTATCAATTTTTCTTTGTTCTCTTGCTATCTTTATTTGAAAAGCAAGAATGTAAGCTTAGAATCCGGACCATTTTTGGTTCAGCATCTGGGTTGGCTTGTTGATTGGTGGCTAAATTTACCCAATAATCAGCAAGCGCTATCTGGGGTGCTGAACCAAAAATGGGCCATTTTATTAGCGCAGATCCCTGTTTTTTCAAATAAAGATAGCAAGAGAACAAAGAAAAATTGATAGTAGGAGTAAATTAGAAAGTAGCTTAGAATTGCCTGCTCTATATGAATCATGAAAGAAAAAAAGTTTACTATCCTTTTAAATATTAATAAACATACTGTAAAATATTCTAAATAATCCATAGAATATATCTATATTTTTACAGTATGTTTAATATTTTTTCAATAATTTTTATGAATAATTTTTATTATTTTATATGCAATATTTCAATAATGCTTATTAAAGTTAGCAATTCTTCATGTGCGCTAACCCGACCGCGTTAGTCCTAACTTGCAAACCCCAATGAGCGTTAAACATTTTATACATTATTATGTTGTTGACTGACAGCTAGATTATAAGTTTGTGCGTTCGTCTTTAAACGCTGAAAATATGGTATTTTAAGTGTTATTTAAAACAGTACCGCAGTCATTACAAGTCTTGTTGGTATAGGTGTACCGCAAACCTTTTAGCCTGTAACGCTATGTCAGTACCGCACTCGTAAAAATGACGTTTTTTCATGGGATTTCCATAGCGCCGGTATTACGAGTTTTGCGGTGAGGCTAAAAAGCAAGTGTTACATTCGAAAACGACAAGATCCGTAACGCCATCTAAAGTCAGTAGTTATGAGTTTTACGCTATAAAGCTGTAACATAAAACTCATAACTAAAGTGTTAAAAAGTACACTAACACCCATAAACTACCTATTAACCCCTAAACCGAGGCCCTCCCACATTGCAAACATTATATTAAACTTATTAAGCCCTAATCTGCCGCTCCCGACATTGCCGCCACTAATAACATTTATTAACCCCTATTCCGCACCCTCCCCGACATCGTCACCACTATACTAAAGTTATTAACCCCTAAACTGCCACCCTCTCGCATCACAAACACTATTTAAATTCTATTAACCCCTAATCTGCCATCCGCCCACATCACCCCCACTATACTAAAGTTATTAAGCCTTACACCACCGCAACTATAATAAACCTATTAACCCCTAAACCACAAGCCTCCCACAATGAAATATACTAAATTAAACTATAACTCCTAAACCGCAAGCCCCCCACATTGCAAAAAACTAATTTAAAATAGTAACCCCTAAACCTAACACACCCCTAAAGTTATATTAAAATTACAATTTCCCTAGTTTAAATTAAATTAAAATTTACCTGTCAAATTAAAAAAAACTAACACTAAACATGGAAAATTATAGAAAATAACAAACAAAATTATCAAAAATAAATAAGAATTACACCTGATCTAATAACCCTATCAAAATAAAAAAGCCCACCCAAAATAAAAAAAACCTAGCCTACAATAAACTACCAATGGCCCTTAAAAGTGCCTTTTGTGGGGCATTGACCCAAAGATATTAGCTCTTTTCCCTGAAAACAAAAACAAAGACCCCCCAACAGTAAAACTCACCACCCAACCAACCCCCCAAAATGAAAAACCTAAATCTAAAAAAACCTAAGCTACCCATTGCCCTGAAAATGGCATTTGTATGAGCATTGCTGCCCAAACCCTAATCTAACAATATAACCCACCCAAAAAAACCTTAATAAAACCTTACACTAACCCCCAATGATCCACTTACCGTTTTTGAAGTCCTGCTTGAACGATCTTCATCCAGGTGGAGAAGTCCTCATCCAGGCGGCCTCTTTAATCTTCATCCCGGCGGCGAAGTCCTCATCTACGTCACGAGAAGTCTTCATTCGAGCTGCCTCTTTAATCTTCATCCAGGCGGCATCTTCTTTCTTGAACCCGGCAGGCGCGGAGCGGGTCCATCCTGAAGACATCCGGCCTGAAGCATCCTCTTCATACTGTCGCCGCCGTACACTGAATCTTCAATGCAAGGCACCCGATTCAATATGGCGTCCCTTGCATTCCTATTGGCTGAAAAATTTGAATCAGCCAATAGAATGAGAGCTGCTAAAATCCTTTATTTAAGCAGTTCTCATTCTATTGGCTGATTCATCAGCCCAAAATTTTTAATTCATGATTCAGATAGAAAATACAATTTCAAACAACATTCCAATTTACTTTTATCAAATTTGCTTAATTCTTTAGATATCCTTAGTTGAAGAAATAGCAATGCACATGAGTGAGCCAATCACATGAGGCATCTATGAAAGAAAAAAAAAATTGCGCTTCATATCCCTTCAAGTGCTAAAGACTGTTTAAAACCTTTGATTCCAGTGCTTGTCAATTTGGATTGTGTGAAAAAATTCTTTGAAAATTGGCAGTTTTGAGGGTACTTTCATTGACTTTAAATGCTGAGAAGTAAATTGTTTATCTAAAGGTCTCTGGGCTGGTGAGGTTTTCATTATAGCTGAACCAGTTCACAGGTGAAGTAATCAGCTGATCAGTAACCATGGTTACTAACTTGCTCTCACCCATCAGCTGATTATTTCCCCTGCTGTCTAGTTCAGCTATAATGAAAACCTGGCATGTTTGGGGTACATGAGGACAGCGTTTGGGAAACACTGGTTTAAATCATGAATGTCTAATTATGACATTACTGTCCCTTTAAGTGCACTGAATGTGCAAAAAAACACTTACAAATTGATACTTAAAAAAAAAATTTCCCCATAAAATCGGCTCAACATGAGCGTTCCATGTGCGTGTACAAATCCTAGCTTAATTCTCTAAACATGTCTGTCCTACAGTGCTCACTGGTTTTTCTATCAAATGAAAAGTTGGAGAGGTTGTGACAAAATATTCAAAATACTTATAACCCTAATAGAAAAACACCTGCATATGAAAAAATAGGTGACTGTGAGGTGCTATACACAGAAAGCAGTGTAATGTGATTTATATTGGCTGCGGGATTTCATTTTTGAAGTGCGCCCCCTACACAGCAAAGTTTCCCTCTCCAGCGAGCTCCATTACTATCAATAGGAGACATCTAACCATTCGCAGGGACTGCACCTTTTTTAAGATAATTTCACCAGGGCAGCCCCTGCAAGGGTCAGTGTGAAAAACCACATCTGATCTGGCGAGGTTTAGATAATCGGCCCCTATGTGTTGAAATAATAGTACTTTTCCATTCCTTTTGCAAAAATGGGAGTAGTTACTTAGGTACAAGAGTATTAGGAGCAATGTTCAAATGACCCACCCAGCAAGCTACCCAAAGGAGGTGGCATGAAAGGATCAATGGATCTCAAGGCGTTTCCCTCCAACAAGGCGGGGCTTTTTCAAGAGGAATAATAGATAATAGAAGTAAATTGGAAACTATTTTTTTTTTTAATTCTCTATCTGAACCATGAAAAAGAAAATGTGCGTTTCATCTCCCTTTAAACCACACACACATGCACACAACACACACTATACACACATCATGGGCGGATGGCCGATTGGTCGCGAATGTGCAGGGGGCGGCATTGCACAAGCATTTCACTAGTAATGCTTGTGCAATGATAAATGCCGACAGTGTATGCTGTCGGCATTTATTGATGTGCGGCAGACATCGGATCATGTCCGCCCGCACATTAGTGAATCGGCCCCTAAGTGTGCACACAGCACACCCATATAATTACAATTCATAAAAAACAGGAAATTTGATGACATAAAAACTTGATGATAATGCCAAATTAATTAAATTAATTAAAGTTTTGCGTTATGAGCGGCTCGGTAATAACTTGCAAGTTATTTCCACCACTCACTTCCCTATAGCACTGCTATTACAGGTTTGCAAGAACCCAGCGTTATTAGGCAATATGGCAGCGTTGAGCTCCATACCGCACTCAAATACCAGCGCTGCCTTAAGCTGGTTTTACATGCTTGTGCACGATTTCCCCATAGACATCAAAGGGGAGAGCCGGCTGGAAAAAAGCCCACCACCTGCAATAAAGGAGAGTAAAGCTCCGTAACGCAGCCCCATTGATTCCTATCGGGAAAGAAAATTTATGTTTACACCTAACACCCTATCATAAACTCCGAGTCTAAGCACCCCTAATCTGCTGCCCCCGACATCGCCGCCACCTACATTACACTTATTAACCCCTAATCTGCCACCTGACATCGCCGCCACCTACCTACACTTATTAACCCCTAATCTGCCGCCCCCGACATCGCCGCCACCTACCTACACTTATTAAACCCTAATCTGCCGCCCCCGACATCGCCGCCACTTACCTACAGTTATTAACCCCTAATCTTCCGGCCCCGACATCGTCGCCACCTACCTACACTTATTAACCCTTAATCTGCTGCCCCCGACATTGCTGCCACCTACCTACACTTATTAACCCCTAATCTGCCGCTTCCGACGTCATCGACACCTACCTAAATTTATTAACCCATAATCTGTCACCCCCAACGTCGCCGCCGCCACTATTATTAACCCCTAAATCTCTGGCCTCCCACATCACTAACACTAAATAAATATATTAACCCCTAAACCTAACCCTAAATCTAACCCTAACCCTAACAACTTTAATATAATTAAAATAAATCTAAATAAAACCTACTATTAATAACTAACTAATACATATTTAAAACAAAATACTTACCTATAAAATAAAATCTTACCTAGCTACAATATAACTAATAGTTACATCTTAGCTATCTTAGGTTTTATTTTTATTTCACAGCTAAGTTTGTATTTATTTTAACTAGGTAGAATAGTTATTAAATAGTTATTAACTATTTACTAACTAAATATTTAAAATAAATACAAATGTACCTGTAAAATAAAACCTAACCTGTCTTACAGTAACACCTAACATTACACAACAATTAAATAAATTACATTAATTAAATACAATTAACTAAATTACAAAAAATAAAAAACACTAAATTACACAAAATAAAAAAGAACTTATCAAATATTTAAATTAATTACACCTAATCTAATAGCCCTATCAAACTTGGAGCAGCCAATAGAATGCAAGCTCAATCCTATTGGCTGATTGCATCAGCCAATAGGATTTTTTCACCTTTAATTCCGATTGGCTGATAGAATTCTATCAGCCAACTGGAATTAAAGGGGCGCCATCTTGGATGACGTCCCTTAAAGGAACCTTCATTCTTCAGTAGCCGTCAACAGAAGAGGATGCTCCACCCTGGATGTCTTGAAGATTGAGCCGCTCCACGTCAGAAGGATGAAGATAGAAGATGCCATCTGGATGAAGACTTCTGCCCGTCTGGAGGACGACTTCTTGCCGCTTGGATGAAGACTTCTCCCGACTTCGTTGAGGACTTCTTGCCGCTTGGATGAAGACTTCTCCCAGCTTCGTTGAGGATGGATGTCAAGTCTTCAAAAACTGTAAGTGGATCTTCGGGGGTTAGTGTTAGGTTTTTTAAGGGTTTATTGGGTGGGTTTTATTTTTAGATTAGGGATTTGGGCAACAAAAAAGAGCTAAATACCCTTTTAAGGGCAATGCCCATCCAAATGCCCTTTTCAGGGCAATGGGGAGCTTAGGTTTATTTAGATAGGGTTTTATTTGGGGGGGTTAGTTGTGTGGGTGGTGGGTTTTACTGTTGGGGGGTTGTTTGTATTTTTTTTGCAGGTAAAAGAGCTGATTTCTTTGGGGCAATGCCCCGCAAAAGGCCCTTTTAAGGGCTATTGGCAGTTTAGTTTAGGCTAGGGCTTTTTTATTTTTTGGGGGGGCTTTTTTATTTTGATTGGGCTATTAGATTAGGTGTAATTAGTTTAAATATTTGATGATTTCTTTTTTATTTTGTGTAATTTAGTGTTTTTTATTTTTTGTAATTTAGTTAATTGTATTTAATGTAATTGATTTAATTTTAGCGTAATGTTAGGTGTAACTCAGGTTAGATTTTATTTTACAGATAAATTTGTGTTTATTTTATCTAGTTAGTTAGTAAATAGTTAATAACTATTTACTAACTATTCTACCTAGTTAAAATAAATACAAACTTAGCTGTGAAATAAAAATAAAACCTAAGATAGCTACAATGTAACTATTAGTTATATTGTAGCTAGCTTAGGGTTTATTTTACAGTTAAGTATTTAGTTTTAAATAGGAATTATTTAGTTAATGATAGTAATTTTTATTTAGATTTATTTTAATTATATTAAAGTTAGGGGTGTTAGGGTTAGACTTAGGGTTAGGTTTTAGGGGTTAATAACTTTATACTAATAACTTTAGTATAGTGGTGGCGGTGACGTTGGGGGTGGCAAATTAGGGTTTAATAATATCTAACTAGTGTTTGCGATGCGGGAGTGCGGTGGTTAAGGGGTTAATATGTTTATTATAGTGGCGGCGATGTCCGGAGAGGCAGATTAGGGGTTAATAATTTTATTTTAGTGTTTGTGATGCGGGAGGGCCTCGGTTTAGGGGTTAATAGGTAGTTTATGGGTGTTAGTGTACTTTGTAACACTTTAGTTATGAGTTTTATGCTTCAGCTTTGTAGCGTAAAACCCATAACTACTGACTTTAGATGGCAGAACGAATCTTGTCGGTATAGGCTGTACCGCTCACTTTTTGGCCTCCCAGGTAATACCGGTGCTATTGAAGTCCCATTAAAAAAGTACTTTTTAAAAGGTGCGGTAGTTACTTTGCGTTACGGCCAAAAAAGTGTGCGGTACAGCTATACCTGCAAGACTCGTAATAGCAGCAGTAGTGAAAAAGCAGCGTTATAACTCATAACGCAAAACTCGTAATCTAACTGATAATATATTAAGTACTTAAAAAGATGATTTTTGTTTAATTTTAAAAAATTTAACAATTTTGTAAATGGAAACTGTATACATTTGATACAATTTTCATTTTGTGGGGTTATATATTTCAGTAATATTGTATTGTTTTCAGGTTGGCAAGAACAGCAATAAGGGTTACATATGATAAATGTAAACTTGTTGATAATTTCCAAGGCTGAGTAATTATGTAGGAAGATATGTGTACAATATGATTTTTCATTCTATAAGTGTCATTTTAAATACCCATATTATGATCTGGAAAACAGACCACAGATAGTGTGTCACAACGTCAATCCTATCATATGATAACATCTCTTCTACAGATTTCTGTCATGGTTAAGATAGAGCATATAATGTTAAATATATGAGAGCTAGCTGACTACATAAGATGAGCTAATGACAAGAGACATATATGTGCAACCACCAATCAGCAGCTAGCTAGCTCCCAGTAGTGCATTGCTGCTCCTGAGCCTACCTAGGTATGTTTTTCAACAAAGGAAATCAAGAGAAGTAAATAAATTAGATTACAGAAGTAAACTGGGAAATAGTTTCAAACTGCATGCTCTATCTGCTTCATGACAGTTTCATTTTGACTTTACTTTAAATAACTGCATCTTGATATCTGATAAGCTGTTACCATAAAGGGAAATTGTATACATAGATATTTGCTAAAATTGTTGCATACAGATAATGATTTTAAACAGTTACCATGTTTTTAGCAGAACATTTCTAGTTTTGAATTAAAAGTTAAACATTAAATACATGCTAGACGTAATGATGTATTTAAAGAATAGATTAGCATAAGAATAATCTTTAGATACATAGGGGCCCATTTATCAAGCTCCGGATGGAGATTGAGGGCCCATGTTTCTGGCCAGCCCGCAGGCTCGCCAGAATCAGCAGTTATGAAGACCGCTGCTCCATATCCCTGTCAGTGTGTGTGTTGTATGTGAGTGTGTGTTGTGTGAGAGTCTGAGTGTTGAATGAGAGTGTGTGTGGTCAGTGTGTGTGTGTTGTGTGACAGTGTATGTGTGTTGTATGAAATTGTGTGTGTTGTATGAGAGTGTGTGTGGTGTGTGTGTTGTATGAGAGTGTGTGTGGTGTGTGTGTTGTATGAGAGTGTGTCTTTGTGTTATTACCTTTTATAACACTTTCCAGTTTGTCTACAATCAAAGAAAGCATAAAGAATAAAGAATGCACTAATTTTAGTCACTTTGCCAAAAATTGCAGCTATCTTATTGTATATTACTTCAGAAATTTTCAGACCAAGCTTAAAAATAGGGTAACAAAGGTATGTGGTATTATGGCACTAGGTCTTAGGGAAAAAAATTTGAAGAACCCTGCTCTAACCAATAAGTACTTTTCTAAATGTATCCAGAGCCTTTAATGTAGCAAGACTGTACTATGGTTAGAAGTCATGAAGCAGTCCAGTACATTAGTGGGCTTACTTACCCTCTACTCTTATATATATATATAGTTTAGAACAAGGGTCAAAATGTATAAAATAACAAAATGTATGCTTACCTGATAAATGTATTCTTTTCCGGATATGGTGAGTCCACGACGTCATCATTTACTATTAGGATATCACAATATCACGAAGAGCACCACAGTCAAACTGTTAAGTATCACTTCCCTTCCCACCAACCCCAGTCATTTGACTGAAGGGAAATGGAGAAAAAGGGAGTAACACAAAGGTGTAGAAGTGCCTGAGGGTTAAACAAAAATAAACTTTCTTGAAATAAAGGGCGGAGTCGTGGACTCACCATATCTGGAAATAAATAAATTTATCAGGTAAGCATAAATTTTGTTTTCTTTCCTAAGATATGGTGAGCCCACAACATCATCATTTACTGTTGGGAACCAATACCCAAGCTAGAGGACACAGATGACTAGGGAGGGACAAGACAGGCAGCTCTAAACAGAAGGCACCACCGTTTGAAGAACCTTTCTCCCAAAAGAAGCCTCACCCGAGGCAAAGTATCAAATTTGAAAAATTTGGAAAAAGTATGCAGAGAAGACCAAGTTAAAGCCTTGCAAATCTGTTCCACAGAAGCTTCATTTTTGAAAGCCCAAGAAGAGGAGACAGCTCTTGTGGAATGAGCCATAATTCTCTCAGGAGGCTGCTGACCAGCAGTCTCATAAGCGTAATGAATTATAATTCTCAACCAGATAGAAAGAGAAGTAGCAGTAGCTTTCTGATCTTTATGTTTTCCAGAGAAACAAACAAACAGGGCAGAAGACTGGTGAAAATTCTTATCCGCCTGTAGATAGAATATTAGAGCGCGCACAACATCCAAGTTGTGCAACAAACTTTCGTTATGAGAAGAAGGATTAGGACATAGCGAAGGAACAACAATTTCCTGATTAAAATTTCTATCTGAAACCACTTTAGGAAGAAAACCGCCTTATCAGCATGAACGATAAGATAAGGTGAATCATACTGCAACCCCGAGAGTTTTGAAAATCTCCGAGCAGAAGAGATAGCCATAAGAAACAAAACTTTAAAAGATAACAACTTAATATCAATGGAATGCAATGGCTCAAACGGAACCTGCTGCAAAACTTTAAGAACAAGGTTAAGGCTCCAAGGAGGAGCAACAGACTTAAACACAAGCCTAATTCTGACCAAGGCCTGAAAAAAAGATTGCACATCTGGCACAACCGCCAGAAGCTTGTGTAACAAAATAGATAATGCTGAAATCTGACCTTTCAGAGTGCTGACTGATAAACACTTTTCCAGACTTTCCTGGTTAAAAGACAAAATCCTAGGAATCCTAACCCTACTCCAAGAGTAGCCCTTGGATTCACACCAATAAAGATATTTATGCCATCTCTTATGGTAAAACTTTTTTTGGTAATAGGCTTGCAAGCCTGAATCATGGTCTCAATGACCGACTCTTCAACAGAACTAAGCATTCAATCTCCAAGCAGTCAGCTTCAGAGAAACAAGATTTGGATGAAGGAAAGGACCCTGAATTAACAGGTCCTTCCTCAGAGGTAACCTCTAAGGTGGTAGAGACAACATCTCCACTAGGTCTGCAATGCATACCAAATCCTGTGAGGCCACACAGGAGCTATTAGAATCACTGATGATCTCTCCTGTTTGATCCAAGCAATGACTCGTGGAAGGAGAGCAAATGGAGGAAACAGGTATGCCAGCTTGGAATCCCAAGGAACCGCCAGAGCATCTATCAGAGCAACCTGTGAATTTCTTGACCTTGAACTCTACATTGGAAGCTTGGCGTTCTAAAGAGACGCAATCAGATCCAGATCCGGCACCCTCCCCTCATTCGAGGGTTAAGTTGAAGAACGCCTCCAGATGGAGAGTCCACTCCCCGGGATGAAAAGTCTGTCTACTCAGGAAATCCGCTTCCCCGTTGTCCACTCCTGGAATGTAGATGGCAGATAGACAGTAATTGTGAGCTTCCACCCACTGAACGATCCGAGCCACCTCCTTCATGGCTAAGGAACTCTGAGTTCCTTCCTGGTCTTTGATGTAAGCCACTGAGATGATATTGTCTGACTGGAACCTGATAAACCGGGCTAAGGACAACTGAGGCCAAGCCATCAGAGCATTGTAAATAGCTCTCAACTCCAAGATGTTTATGGGGAGAGCAGACTCCTCATAGTCCCTGTGCTCTTAATGAGTCCCAGACTGCTCCCCAGCTCCACAGGCTGGCATCCGTGGTCACAATCACCCAAGATGGTCTCCGAAAGCATGTGCTCTAAAACAGATTTTCCTTTGTCTCTTGACAACTGATCTAGATCAATCCCCTGAGACAGATCCGCATAATCCCTGTTCCATTGTCTGAGCATGCACAACTGCAGAGCTTTCAAATGGAAATGAGTAAAGGTAATGATGTCCATGGAAGCCACCATCAGACCAATTGCCTCCATATATTAAGCCACTGATTGCCAAACAGTAGACTGTAGAGAGAGGCAAGAGGAAAGAATTTTAGTTCTTCTGACCTCTGTCAGAAAATTTTTCATTGATAGGGAATCTATTATGGTCCATAAAAAGACTACCCTTGTAGCTGGAACAAGGGAGCTCTTTTCCAAATTCACTTTCCAGCCGTGGGAAAGAAGAAAAGACAATAATATCTCTGTATGAGATTTTTCTTGTTAAAAAGATGGCGCCTGAACCAATGTTGCCCAGGTAGGGCGCCACTACAATTCTCTGATACCAGATCACTGCCAAGATAGCCCCAAGAACCTTTGAGAAAATTCTGGGAGCTGTGGCAAGGCCAAATGGAAGAGCCACAAACTGAAAGTGTTTGTCCTGAAAGACAAATCTCAGAAATTTATGATGATCCCTGTGTATGGGAACATGAAGGTATGCATCCTTTAGGTCTATGGTCGTCATGAACTGACCCTCTTGCATTAATGGAAGAATTGAACATATAGTTTCCATCTTTAAGGACGGTACTCTGAGAAACTTGTTGAGACACTTCTGGTCTAGAAGAGGATGGAAAGTTCCCTCATTCTTGGGAACCACGAACAGATTGGAATAGAAACCTAGACCCTGTTCCTGTACTGGGACTGGAACTATCACTCCCAAGGAGGAAAAATCCTGTACACATTTCAAGAATGCCTCTCTTTTTATCTGGTCTGCAGATAATCTTGAGAGGTGGAACCTGTCCCTGGGAGGAAAGGTCTTGAATTCCAAATGATAACACTGAAATACTATGTCCATAGCCCAGGGATCTGGGACATCTCATATCCATGCTTGAGAAAACTGAGAAAGTCTGCCCCCCACTTGATCTGATCCCGGATCGGGGGCAAACCCGTCATGCTGATTTAGATTCAGCTGCAGGTTTCCTTGATTGCTTCCACTTGTTCCAAGACTGACTTAGTTTCCAATTAGACTTGGACTGATTCTGCTTGGAAGATGAGGGGGAAGACTTTCCTCTGAAGGTACAAAATGAATGAAAATCCTTTCAGTTTATTCTTCTTATCTTGTGGAAGAAAAAACCCTTTTTCACCCGTGATCAGAAATCATTTCTGTCAAAACATCGGCTGACCATGACTTCAGGCACAATGCTCTGCGTGCCAGCACAGGGAAGCCAGATATTTTGGCTCCCAATTTAATAACCTGCAAGGAAGCATCAGTAATAAAGGAATTGGCTAGCTGAAGAGCCTTAATCTTGTCTTGGATCTCCTCTAAGGGAGTCTCTACCTGAAGAGATTCAGACAAGGCTTCAAACCAATAAGCTGCTGCGCTAGTCACATTTGCAATACACACTGCAGGTTGCCATTGGAGACCTTGATGAACATTTATTTTCTTCAAATAAGCCTCCAGCTTTTTGTCCATAGGATCCTTAAAGGAGCAGCTATCTTCAATAGGAATAGTAGTCCTCTTAGTCAGAGTAGAAATGGCCCCTTCCACCTTAGGAACCATTTGCCATGATGGGGAGAAAGGTATCCCCAGCCTCTCCCATTCCTGTGCTATAATCTCTGTGGCACGTTCTGGCACAGTTAAAACCTCCACAGAGGAAGGAACAACAAAGTATCTATTAAGCTTACTAGGCTTTTTAGGATTGACAACGATAGAGTTATCGGAGTCATCCAAGGTAGCTAAAACCACATTTAAAAGGACACAGAGTTGTTCCATCTTAAATCTGAAGGATACAACTTCAGCATCAGATGAAGGGATTATACTGTCCAGATACGAGATTTCACCCTCAGAGGCTACCAACATATCTTCCTCTTCAGACTTATGAGAAAGGGCAACTTGAGTAGCCGAAACTGGAGCAGAAACCTTACTTTCTGAATCTCTAAATTTCCTCTTGCATTTACCCTGTAGCATGGAAATGGCAGCTAATGTTGCAGATACTGCAGAGGATATCTAGGCAGCAATTTCTGCCTGCAAATAAACTCCTCCAGGAGATTGAGAGGAACCACAGGGCACTGCATGTAATATTACTAAGGTTTGGGATGTTTAAGGAGAAGGCTGTGGCAAAACCTGAACAGTATCATCCTGAGAGACAGTTGACTCAGAGACAAAAAGTTTATTTTTATTTTTTAATGTCCTCTCTATGCATGAGGAACAAAATTGCAAGGGCGGCACAACTTGACTATCTAAACAAAGGATACACCTGTCCATAGGAACAGGATCCTTATCCATTATGCTTGAGAAAAAAATAAATTTTTAATAAAGTACTGTCCCTTTAAGAAACACGGTAAAATTGCTAGAAAACAAACTGCTTTCAACAATATCTAAAGATAAGGCTTAAATATGAAATGTTTAACAGCCTTCTAATATACACTTTATACAGTGAGTAGCAAAAATCAGACCCCTATGCACACTCTACACCTCAGTCTCTGACTGAGGTGCCTACCTTCCTCCGTTCAGCAATCAGATTCCAGGAACTCTGCAGAGAAGCATGCACAACTGCTCCATATTGCTTGCAAAGAGCGGAACACATAGGTCACGTGATCGTCCTGAGAACCTGCGCAACTACTCTCAGCATGCACTTCCAAACGGAAATGAAAATAAGCAAAATTAAGCCGTGTTCTGCAAGTTGTACAAATCGACTTAGAGATCAAATTTTATGATTAGTCAAAGTGCCCCCAAAAACAAAACACATTCCCATAGCCAGAACTAGGTGAACTATAAATAAACCAATAGCAAGTACATTGAAGTCAGTATTTTCTGAAGTTTTACGTTGCATAAAAACTCTGAGCCAAACAAATGAGTTAACTCCTTTCTTTCCATAAAGGAGGTTAACCCCTGTCTCCACATCACATTTTAGAGAGCCTACTCACTGCCACAATTAACCCTTTACACAGGACATTTTGTCTCAAGTAGTTGAGATTTAAAGGTTAACCCCCTCAGTGCCAGCCTCCTAGCCCAAGAAGACAAAAAAGGCACTTACCTGCACATGTAGCTGTCCGACAGGAGGACAGCTCACCCGGTATGAAAGGAAGCCACTCCTTACAGAGACCTATGAAAACAGAAAGAACAGAGTAAACCTACTCTGGCTTTCTATGCAAGGGCAGCAACATGTTAGGAAAATGCAGTAAAGCCCACTAACTGCTTAAAAGCCACCACTACCCTACTGAAGAGATTAACTTGGAGTACGGCTAGATCTAGACTTGAAAGAGAAAGATCAGAGTAAACCTACTCCGGCTTTCTGAAGTAAAGAAAGCCAATTTTATTCAGACACCAGAACTTCACCAGCTCCATGCACCAAGGCAAAGAGAATGACTGGGGTTGGTGGGAAGGGAAGTGATACTTAAAGGGATACTAAACCCACATTTTTTATTTTGCGATTCAGATAGAGCATGCAATTTTAAGCAACTTTGTAATGTACTCCTATTATCAATTTTTCTTCGTTCTCTTGCTATCTTTATTTAAAAAGAAGGCATCTAAGCTTTTTTATTGGTGGATGAATTTATCCACCAATCAGCAAGAACAACCCAGTTTGTTCACAAAAAATGGGCCGGCATCTAAACTTACATTCTTGCATTTCAAATAAAGATACCAAGACAATGAAGAAAATTTGATAATAGGAGTAAATTAGAAAGTTGCTTAAAATTGCATGCTCTATCTTAATCATGAAATAATTTTTTTTGGTTCAGTGTCCCTTTAACAGTTTCACTGTGGTGCTCTTTGCCTCCTCCTGCTGGCCATGAGTGATATCCCAACAGTAAATGATGAAGCCATGGACTCACCATATCTTAGGAAAGAAAAAGGCATTTTTTGCAGGAATGAGAGGCAAACACTAATGTACTCCATTTCAATGAATGTGTTGCACTGTCCCTTTAAGTGCTTACCATTTTTATTCTAACTGAATCCATGTCTCATGAGCAATTGGAAGTTGGCTGTGTGTGTCTCAGATTGGCTTTTGCAGCACTGTAATCATTTTATGTCACTGTTCATTATTTTGGATACATCTCTGCTCTTCTATATCATGATTATAGAAAGAATAGCCCTTTGAAAACAACAGTAAAGCACAGTCTGTTTTAATTTCTAGAGGAGACAAACTTATTATGAGATATAGAAATTAATAATAATAATAATAATAGACATGTGTATGGACAAAATATTGATTTAAAGAGAAATTAAACACTTTGAGATGGTAATATAAAATGATAAATCGTATATATATATATATATATATATATATATATATATATATATATATATATACTGTATATAAGAAGTCTGCAATATACTTTCATTATTTATTCCCCCCCACCCCTTTTCCTGTAATTCCATTCTTAAATTGTGAGCTTTTCGGTTCCTGTTAGGAATGGAAGTGCAGAAAACTTTTATATTCCACACAGCCATTGGCTGCATACTCTAGACTAGTGACCTATTTATAACTGTTCCTAATTGGCCACAGCAAAGAAAGGTAACCTAAGTTACAACATGGCTGCTCCCATTGTTTTATAGACACTAAAACTTTGGAATTATTATGTCAATATTTTAAAAGCTAATGAAACTTTAAAAATACATTTACATGTTATTCTCAAACTAATCTTTTCCTTGAATGCATAATTTTTCTAGCATTTGGTTAGTATTAAATGTCCCTTTAAACGGATACTAAATCAAAACATTTTCCTTAATGATTCAGATAGATCATGCAATTTCAAGCAACTTTCTAATTATTGTCAAGGTATCTGAGCATAAATAAATAGTATATACATATATATTTATATTATTTGATAGATCTGTGGCTGTGTACATCAAATAATTAATTTAATTTCTAAAACCTTTAAATTTAGCCCCACTGTTTTTGATTACACAGGATGAATCATAACGGTCATTTCAAAGAAGGATAGATTGTCAGATAGATGACCCCATACAGTGATTTGAATAGAGACATAAATGTCTAAAACTTTTCATTTAAAGCCTAATGAGATGCTCACAATTTCAAGGAAATGGAAATTAGCATGATGGAGCCTCAAAAGTACATGCCCATATATGGGTTTCCTGCCCAAGGGGTAGCCGATCCGTCTGTGAGTGTTTGAAAATACAAACATATTCAAGGAATTGTAGCTTTTAACAACTACCTGTTAAATGATCCCCTGTGAGCTGTGTACACATCTTACACAACCATACGCCCATGCTGTATTTGAATCCATAAATTCTAGACAATGAAAGGGGCCAGGCAGAGACAAATAACACTCATATTTGCTGAGATTGATAAATATTGCAAATAGATATATGAATGTTTAACATTCTAACAATTATGTTTTTCATGAAATATTAATCTGTATGGAATAATAATCCAATGTATATATAATTGTGTGAAAACCACCTATATTTGCTGACCTCGAGGCATGTATGTGATGTTGAGCAGATGGCTTAAGAAAGGATGAAGATACTATAATCCTTATATTGTTTCATAGAAAATATGGTTTAGATGCATTTTATACATTTTAAGTGAAATACAGACGTGGATATTTTCTATTTTAACATAAAAATTAATAACACTATTATTTTTATTTCAGATCTACATTTGGTATTGTCATGCATTCAAATATACATTAGAAATTTAAATACATCTCTTAAAAATATAATATAATGAATGTATAGGAATTACTTTGATGTGATATGACTATAAAATATTGATGTTTGATATCAAATTGTAAATTTTCTGTTATGCTAAATTAAATATAAATGCTAACAAGATAAATTTATTAATGCAATGTTACAGTATTGTTAAATAATCATTATATAGAGAGATATTTGGATTAGCAGCAAATGAATGTTAGGACTGTATGCTGTTTGTTTGTCATGTTGCCCCCTGGTGTTGTGATGCGAAAATTACAGCCAAAAGACAATTGGTTGTTAACAAAGATGCATTTCCCTAGCAACCATACATTTTCCAAAATGAACCAATAAGAAGGGACAAGGTTTCCGAAGGGCCTCCCATTTTTCTCACCTATGATTAGACAATATAAGCTGGAATGCAAGATGATAAAAGGGGCTGCTGACTATTGCTGAAGGACTAGTAACTAAAATTTTGGCTGACTGAACACTATTTTACCCAGAGTGGGATCGTGGTGCAACCACTACAAACGGTCTCATACTACGCTAGGCCGCAGGGGCACATGGCGTCTTGCAAACTTTGCTACACGTATACTTTTGGAGACACGACAGAGAGCTGACCGTGCTTGGATAAAGAGCCAGATGGTCCCGCATATAACCGTCAGTGCTACTTCTAAAGACTTTGCTCAAAATCGGTGCAGAAATGGAGGACGCATCACACACATCACAGCATAGTGAGTAACCTCATGAAGGGGTAAGGTTGAATGCAATAAACCTACACTATTTTTATCTACATTACCCTGAAAAGACAGGCCAGGCCACGATTTTGACATTTGTACATAATAAGTTATACTAGCAGCCACGTGGCCTATAACCATCTCACAGAGAAGGGAGAAAGCACTTTACATTTGCAAAACCCAATCTCCGGATATAAGACAGCAGGAGAATAAAACTATAATGCTATATTTGAGAGAAACATAGGATCCTAAGAAAAAGATGCCTTTAAATTGTGAGTGTTACATTGTGTAATTTATTTCTTATAAAGCGAGGCACTCAGTGCTCAGTATCTGGGTTTTAAAACCTACACATCAATAGCTAAATTTGCCATAGCAGAGCCTCACACTGGAGGAAACTGGATTCCCACAAATAATTTTAAGCTGCAATTAGAAAAATTGACTCCCTATAGTCATTGTCTTTGGTTTGGAGATTGCAGGAGATACTGAGAGGGAAAAGTGAAATAAATTAATCAGTATAAAACACCACAATACTACCCCCTGTGAGGTGTGTACAAGAGACTGAAACAAGTGGGCACTTGCTCTGGGTGGTTTGAAAAGGCTATCTTACTTCACACTGAAGAGAATAACTACCATGTCACCCAAAAAAGGCAATAAGGGAGAAAATCCTATAAAAAAAAGGAAAAATGTGACACCTTCAGTGAGCAAGTTCTTTAAATGCCTTGAACAATCACAGGGGCCTGCGCAGCTGAATGTGGAGCATGAACTGGGCAAGATTCTACGTCATCAGATTCAGAACCTGAAAACCCACACCAAGTTGTAACAGTGCCTAAGGCACTTCTAGATTCGCTGCCGTCAAAAAAAGACTTTACATCTCTAATACAACTGGTCAGAGAATGTATCCGCGAAGAGATTGCTGATATTAAGAAAGACCTCACTGAAGTGGGGGAAAGAGTGGTAAAGCTGGAAGAACTCACAGAAGCCCAGGGCACAGAGGTTTCCAATTTCTCACACAAATTCTCCCAACAAGATGCTACAATTCTCCAATTAGAAAATAAAATAGATGATTTGGAGAATAGGAGCCGCAGACATAATATCAGGCTGAGAGGGATATCAGAAGATGTGTCTGCCCAGGACTTGGAGCCGTATGTACAAAGTATATTTGCCTTCTTGTCTGACGAGGGGGATGACTCCAGTTACGCTCTAGATAGAGTGCACAGGGCGCTGAGAGCAAAACCCTCAGAGAATCAACCCCCACGAGATGTCATTGTAAAAGTTACTAGCTATCCAGTAAAGGAAGCACTGACGAAAAAGGCCAGACTAAAGCACCCAATTAAGTTTCAAGGAGCAGAGCTACAACTGTTTGAGGATCTGTCCACAAGAACACTCCAAAAAAGAAGAGACATGTGGCCTCTCACAAATCTGTTGCGCCAACTGAACATTCCCTACAGGTGGGGCCAACCTTTTAACTTGCAGATACAGTGGAAGGGCAGGCGTCTCACATGCAACAATCCAGATGACATCCCATCGGTATGTAAGGAACTTCATCTGGAACTCCCAGCATAGACGGATACCAACAGACCACGAATGAGTAAACCCCTGCAAAAAGACCCGTCTCTACCGCAAAGGCCAGAATGGCAAAAAGTTTCCTCAAAAAAGAACGATAAATCTTTTAAGCCTTCTGTGAAGGAGTCAGTTACAAAAGAAGTTACATGATCTGGACTTCTGTATCTTTGTTTTCTCCCTCTTTCTTCTTTCCTTTTTGCTATCTTTTTCTTTTTAGGCAGTCCTGTTGCTATGATGCAATGACTGCATTAGAAAGAGCAGCCCCTCTACATGACCTAGGCTAGAGGATATTCCTCAAGATGATTCAGGTTGGGAGTATTGAAGGGGCAAGATACCATTCTAAACATCTGTGGTGGGTAAGAAGTTATAATTGTGTTCCTGTCAGTTGTAAGTAACACATTGGGATATCAATTACTTTAAATCTATTGTTATATATAGCTCTTGAAGTATGTTCACTCCCCCCATGATTCAAAGCTTTAGGCTTCTATGTTATTGTAATGTTATTGTTTTATGTTTTTTGCTTTTATTTTACCTAGGGTGTGCCCACATAGACCTTTCTGTCATGTTATATCGATTGCATAAAGAGAGTAAGTTACTGTATACAAGTTAATGCCAGATGTCAACAGTGATCCACAGTTGCGCATAGTAACCCAAAATGTTCAGGGGTTTAAATGCCCTAATAAAATGTCCATGGCATTAAGAGACATTCACAGGAGAGGGGGGGCAGATAATTCTATTGCAGGAAACCCACTTCAAAGCGGATAGGGTCCCAAAATATTTTTCCCCGCATTACACACAACATTTTCACAGCACTAACAATAAAAAAAAACTAATGGTGTGAGTATCCTTATACACAAGTCCATTCCCTTTCAAGTATTGCAGATAAACAAGGACAAAAAGGGTAGGTATTTAGGGGTCGCAGGGTTATTATATTGAAAACCAGTCAATATAGTTAATTTGTACGCTCCCAATAGACGTCAAGGAATCTTTATCAATAAAATAAATGCAAAAATCTTAGAAATCCTAAAAGGACCTCTAATAGTAGGGGGGGGATTTAAATACCCCACTAGATCCGAAAGTGGATTGTTTGTTCAAGCGCTAAAACCAGTGTTCCCTTGAAAGTCCTTAAATCACTGTGGAGGAATTTTAAATCTTTAGCTCTGCATGATACCTGGAGGTACCTACATCCTAATAAAAGGGACTTCACCTTCTTTTTGCACCCGCACAACATTCACTTGAGGTTAGATTATATATTAGTAGACCATAGTGCCCTATTCTACATTACACAATGCCACATTAAACATACTACTTGGTCTGACCATTCTATGGTAGAATGTCGACTGAGATGGCCATCTATGCCTACTAGAGCGTTTTGCTGGAAACTGGAAGACGCTCTGTTATTAGATCCTAAAAATTTAGAGAATTATACTGAATACCTGGACACATACTTCACAATAAATAATACAAAAGACACTACCCCAGATATGTTGTGGGAAGCGCATAAAGCGTATATAAGAGGAGAATTTATCAAAACTAGAGCAATTAGACAAAGGGAAAGCAGGAAAGCCTATCTGAACTTGACCAAGGAAGTCTCAGATCTAAATTTTTTGGTTAAATTAAACCCTGAAAATAAGCAGCACCAACTGATGCTTGGTGAAAAAAGGAATACATTAAATGAATTATTACTTATTGAAGCCCAAAGGCAGCAACTGTCTTTAAAGCAGAGGTTTTATGGAGAGGGCAACAAGTCGGGGAAGCTTTTGGCGTGGGCATTGAAGAAACAACAGTTAAATTCATACATACCCTCAATAGACTCACCTTTAGGAAGAAAAGTGGAAGACACTGTGGGTATAGCTAAGATTTTCCATGACTTTTACCATAGACTCTACAATATCTACCCTGACAGGCCATCTGTTTCGCATAAAAGGGCTTGTGATAATTATTTACAAAACATAAATCTTCCACAAATTTCTGACGAAGAATCTTCTAAGTTAGAAGAGCCCATAAGTGTCGAGGAGGTTATGGCAGCTATAGCGGATATTAAACCAAATAAGGCACCTGGCCCTGATGGCTTTACGGCCTTATACTACAAAACATTTAAGAACCTTACCGCTGGCTATATGAGAAAATAAAGCTGCCAAATGGGGACTCACCCCATTTGGCAGCTTTATTTTCTCATATAGCCAGCGGTAAGGTTTTTCCAGACACTATGCTCCAGGCGCATATAACGATACTTCCGAAACATGGAAAGCCAGCCTCAGTGCCAGCAAATTTTCGGCCCATATCCCTACTAAATGTGGATATAAAAATCTATGCAAAGATCTTGGCTGGAAGATTAAATAAGTTATTACCGAGTCTTCTAGATGGAGACCAGGTGGGGTTCGTTCAAACTAGAGAAGCCAGGGATATAAGCAAAGTTATTACGCTCATAGATTACATTAAATCTGCAGGGATCCCATCGGTCTTCCTGTCGACAGATGCTGAGAAAGCATTCGACAGGTTAGACTGGACTTATCTACATTCCACCTTAACCAAATTCGGCTTTCCCCCCAAATTTATCTCTCAAATTTTTGCGTTATATTTTAACCCCTCAGCCCAAATTAGAGTAAATGGTGACTTATCTGAAACATTTGAGATCCGTAATGGTTCCAGGCAGGGGTGCCCATTGTCGCCTCTGCTCTTTGTGTTGTCCCTAGAACCCCCCCCTAGCAGCTAGGTTGCGATGCAACCCCAAAATAAAAGGAATAGATGTACGAGAACACTCATATAAATTGGCTATGTTTGCCGACGACGTTTTGATGACCCTGTCCTCCCCTGTGGAGTCTCTATGCCATGTCCAGAAAGAACTCCAAGCATACGGAGCAGTGTCAAACTTTTTGGTTAACCCATCTAAGTCAGAACTATACCCGATAAATATCCCAGCGGAAGTGCTAGCTGTGATTAGAGAACAATGCCCCTTTAAAATTAACACCAAAGCCTTGAAATATTTGGGAGTGTACTTGTCTTCAGATGATAATAAATTACGCAGCCTAAACTATGGGAGATTGCTAGATGAGTTCCAACTTTTAACTGCTAGATGGATGCCCAAAAAGAACATATCTTGGCTGGGGAGAATCTCAGCTGCAAAAATGACTCTATTGCCGAAGGCACTTTATATAATGCAGGCCCTTCCAATTTCTGGGGTATCCAAATATATTCAAAAATGACAAAAGGTGTTAAATTCTTACGTTTGGCAAGGGAAAAACCCAGACTGTCACAATATACTATATATGCCCCTAGGGAGGGGGCGGCCTGGGAGTCCCTAATCTTAATTGGTATAAATCAGCCATATCCCTGAGCAGAGTGGTAGACTGGTGTGGTCAGGGCAAACATGTTTTAAAAAAATATAACAACCTTGGAATCACAACTATTAAAAGTGGCACATATGGGGGGGATAGGCTGGATGCCCATAGAGCAGGATAAAATCAGGGAAGGCAAATCATACACTATATTCAGTGAAACATGGAACACTTTGAAGTCTCTTAGGGACAAGTTCCCCGGTTTGTCCACGCCCTATTCACCTTTGACTACACTAATAGATAACAAAGACATACACTAGCATGGGCGAAAAAGGCCCTAATTACCACAGATAAAACAGACACCCCATTATATGTTAATCGTTGGCACAGGGAATTAGACAGGGAATTATCTGAAATAGAGTGGCAACACATATTTCACAACACAAAACCATCATCAACCTCCACCAAATTCCTAGAATTAAATTTTAAGATCCTGACTAGATGGTACCTGACCCCGGCTAGGCTCAAAACAATATACCCAGCAGCATCAGACATGTGCTGGAGAGGCTGCGGTAGTAGAGGCACCATGACCCATATATGGTGGGCATGTAACCGCATACAACCCTTCTGGCAGCAGGTGGGAGAATATGTTAAATCCATAGGCAACCAACAGAACGATTATAAAATCCAACTCCCCACGGCTTTATTAAATTTGCTCCCAAAATGTAAATGTAAAATACGGAGGAAATTAATCCAGCTAGCATTAAATACAGCAAGGTCCCTAATTGTAGCCAATTGGAAGTCGCCAATAGTCCCCACACACCAGGCATGGGAATCACTCATGGGACACACAATTCAGCTTGAGGAATACGGATACTTTATCCGAAAAGACATGGACACATACCATAACATACAGTTCTATTGGGAATCACGTATGCACACACACTAAGATAACACATATTCATCTGGTCCTGTGGGATCAGACAAGGCTGAACTAGGATAGGATATACATGAACGGATAAGACCGGGGCTCCGGATCCACTTCGCGACCAACCATAGTTCTATTGTTTTTCGTTACTGTTTTAAATAAGAATTATTGAAAGCAAGATAATATGCGTTGTAAAATATGGATGACAAACAAATATCAAGGGCGAAATCTAACGCGCTCCACATAAAACCTTATTTCCTTATGTTTGTTCTCGCTCTTGAACTAATGTGATTTGTACTACATTGTTATGTAACGCTTTTTTTTTCATCCAATAAACATTTTTTCAAAAAAAAAAAAATAGATAACAAAGAGATTGGAGCAAAATGCCTTAAAACTGGGTCCTCCTCTGGGAGAATAAGTGAGCTCAATGAGATGATCCCCATTTTTACTTTGGTAGAAGAAGGGAAGATTAATGATAGACAAAAACTGTTAGACCAGGGATATGAAGAATTCTCCAATTGGTTTGTCCTACATCAAGCCAGACATTACATTTCCACCCATAGATATAAAAACAATTTCTTACGCAAACCTACAGCTTTTGAAGAGTTATGTTTACGAGGCAAAACATCAACTAGGGGCGTTAGGTCCTCCATATATCAGCAACTTTTAATGTTAAATTTACCAGACAAACCGGCTTATGTAAAGAAATGGGAAGATGAGCTAAAGGTGCAAATTAATCCACAACAGTGGAAAAAATGGGCTAGATATACAGCTAAATCAGTTTGCCTGTCCGGCCAAAAAGTGAGCGGTACAGCCTATACCGTCAAGATCCGTACCGTAAACTGAAAGTCAGTAGTTATGGGATTTACGCTACAAAGCCGTAACATAAAACTCATAACTAAAGTGCTAAAAAGTACACTAACACCCATAAACTACCTAATAACTCCTAAACCGAGGCCCTCCAGCATCGCAAACACTAAAATTATTAACCCCTAATCTGCCGTTTC
This sequence comes from Bombina bombina, assembly GCF_027579735.1. Taxonomy (NCBI): domain Eukaryota; kingdom Metazoa; phylum Chordata; class Amphibia; order Anura; family Bombinatoridae; genus Bombina; species Bombina bombina. The sequence continues at coordinate 67,125,609 of NC_069509.1, forward strand.
CGACATCGCCGCCAGTAGAATAAACATATTAACCCCTAAACCGCTGTACTCCCGCATTGCAAACACTAGTTAAATATTATTAACCCCTAATCTGCTGTCCCTAACATTGCCGCAACCTATATTACTGTTATTAACCCCAATCTGCTGCCCCCAAAATCGCCGCCACTATACTAAAGTAATTAACCTCTAAACCTAACCCTAAATCTAATCCTAACACCCACTAACTTTAATATAATTAAAATAAATCTAAATAAAAATTACAATTAATACCTAAATAATTCCTATTTAAAACTAAATGCTTACCTATAAAATAAAACCTAACCTAGGTACAATATAACTAATAGTTACATTGTAGCTATCTTAGGTTTTATTTTTATTTCACAGCTAAGTTTGTATTTATTTTAACTAGGTAGACTAGTTAGTAAATAGTTATTAACTATTTACTAGCTACCTAGCTAAAATAAATACAAACTTACCTGTGAAATAAAAATAAAACCTAAGATAGCTACAATGTACATTAATTAAATACAATTAACTAAATTACAAAAACAAACAAACACTAACTTACACAAAATAAAAAATTATCAAATATTTAAACTAATTACACCTAATCTAATAGTCCTATCAAAATTAAAAATCCCCCCAAAATAAAAAAAAACCTAGCCTAAACTAAACTGCCAAAAGCCCTTAAAAGGGCCTTTTGCAGGGCATTGCCCCAAAGAAATCAGCTCTTTGACCTGTAAAAAAAAAATACAAACATCTCCCCAACAGTACCACTTCTTGCTGCTTGGATGAAGACTTCTCCCGGCTTCATTGAGGACTAGTGATGTCTCGAACCTAAAATATTGCATTCGCAAACGGCGGACGCGAACTTCCACAACTGTTCGTGAACGGGCAAACCAGGCGAAACGCCATAGACTTCAATAGGCAGGCGAATTTTAAAACCCACAGGGACTCTTTCTGGCCACAATAGTGATGGAAAAGTTGTTTCAAGGGGACTAACACCTGGACTGTGGCATGCCGGAAGGGGATCCATGGCAAAACTCCCATGGAAAATTACATAGTTGATGCAGAGTCTGGTTTTAATCCATAAAGGGCATAAATCACCTAACATTCCTAAATTGTTTGGAATAACGTGCTTTAAAACATCAGGTATGATGTTGTATCGATCAGGTAGTGTAAGGGTTACGCCCGCTTCACAGTGACAGACCAAACTCCCTGTTTAAAGGGACAGTCTACACCAGAATTTTTATTGTTTTAAAAGATAGATAATCCCTTTATTACCCATTTCCCAGTTTTGCATAACTAACACATTTATAATATGTTTTTTTTTAAATGTACACTACTGTTACACCAGATATGAGTTGCACTGGGGTGACACTGTGCCCTGGCAGGCAGGCACTGAAACGCACACGTGTGACGGAAACTGACTGCTATTATTTAACAGTCAAAAAAGTGTTGTTTTTTTTAAATCTCTACTACTGTTACACCACATATGAGTTGCACTGGGGTGACACTGTGCCCTGGCAGGCAGGCACTTAAAAGCACACGTGTGAAGGAAACTGACTGCTATTATTTAACACAGTCAAAAAAGTGTTGTTTTTTTTTAAATCTACACTACTGTTACACCAGATATGAGTGGTGGCACTGGGCAAGTGGGCACAGTATACGCTGTGAGCCTGACACACACGCTGGCAGGCAGGCAGGCAACTGCAATAAGATTACACAGGAAAAAAATAAATAAAAAGCAGCCCTAAAAAGGGCTTTTTGGGGTGCTGTCCTTACAGCAGAGATCAGATGAGTCCTTCAGGACTGTAGTGGACACTGAATACACTAGCCTAGCTATAGATTTCCCTACTAAATCAGCAGCAGCTACACTGTCCCTCCTCTCACTAACAATGCAGCTTCTGAATGAATCTAAAATTAATGCTGTCCATGATGACGAACTATTTGCCGGCGAACAATTCGCGACATCACTATTGAGGACTTCTTACCGCTTGGATGAAGACTTCTCCTGGTTTCGTTGAGGACTTCTTGCCGTTTGGATGAGGATGGATGTCCGGTCTTCAAAAACTGTAAGTGAATCTTTGGGGGTTAGCATTAGGTTTTTTTAAGGGTTTATTGGGTGGGTTTTATTTTTAGCTTAGGGTTTGGGCTGAAAAAGAGCTAAATGCCCTTTTAAGGACAATGCCCATCCAAATGCCCTTTTCAGGGCAATGGGGAGCTTAGGTTTTTTAGATATAATTTTATTTGGGGGGTTTGGTTGTGTGGGTGGTGGTTTTTAATCTTGGGGGGTTGTTTGCATTTTTTTTTACAGGTAAAATAGCTGATTTCTTTGGGGCAATGCCCTGCAAAAAGCCCTTTTAAGGGCCATTGGCAGTTTAGTTTAGGCTAGGGTTTTTTTTTTATTTTCGGGGGCTTTTTTATTTTGATACGGCTATTAGATTAGGTGTAATTAGTTTAAATATTTGATAATTTTCTTTTTTATTTTGTGTAATTTAGTGTTTGTTTGTTTTTGTAATTTAGTTCATTGTATTTAATGTAATTGATTTAATTGTAGTGTAAGGTTAGGTGTTAGTGTAACTCAGGTTAGGTTTTATTTTACAGGTAAATTTGTATTTATTTTAGCTAGGTAGCTAGTAAATAGTTAATAACTATTTAGTAACTAGTCTACCTAGTTAAAATAAATACAAACTTACCTGTAAAATAAAAATAAAACCTAAGATGGCTACAATGTAACTATTAGTTATATTGTAGCTAGCTTAGGGTTGATTTTATAGGTAAGTATTTAGTTTTAAATAGGAATTATTTAGGTATTAATTGTAATTTTTATTTAGATTTATTTTAATTATGTTCAAATTAGTGGTGTTAGGGTTAGGGTTAGACTTAGGGTTAGGGGTTAATAACTTTAGTATAGTGGCGGCAACATTGGGGTGGAAGATTAGGGGTTAATAAGTGTAGGTAGGTGGCGGCGACATTGGGGCCGGCAGATTAGTGGTTAATAAGCGTAGGTAGGGGGCGGCGATGTTGGGGGCGGCAGATTAGGGGTTAATAAGTGTACTGTAGGTGGTAGCGATGTTGGGGGCGGCAGATTAGGGGTGTTTAGACTCAGGTCTTATGTTAGGGCATTAGGTGTAAACATAACTTTTCTTTCCCCATAGGAATCAATGGGGCTGCGTTACAGAGCTTTAAGCTCCTTTATTGCAGGTGTAAAGCTTTTTTTTAGCCGGCTCTCCCCATTGATTTCTATGGGGAAATCGTGCACGAGTACGTAAAACCAGCTCAAAGCAGCGCTGGTATTTGAGTCCGGTATGGAGCTCAATTTTGCTCAATGGTGCAATATTGCCTGCTTACGCCGGGCTTATGAAAACCTGTAATAGCAGCGCTATAGGGAGGTGAGTGGTGGAAATAACTTGCAAGTTAGTACCGAGCCGCTCATAACGCAAAACTCATAATCTAGCCGACAATTATTGTACACATCAACACTGGTTCACATAGACGGAGTCATTGCAGGGCGAGACTTTATTTAAAGGGATAGGTTCTAGTGCCCCCATCTTCAAAATTCATGAGCAACCACTGCTTAATACCGGTTTTTCAAAGTTAAATTGGTATCTTGGAATGGATGCAAGCGCAACACTTTACTATAACTTGAATGCAAGTCACTAGTAAAGTTTCCCTTTGAAAATATCGGGCACTATATAAGCCTCAGGCACATCAAAAATGTTTGACGAAGCATTTTAATCAACAACTTGTAATATACAATTGTGCATTATTGTAAAGAGCAAAATAACAAACCATGAATTATGAGCTGTACACCAGAAAGCTAGGTCTATACGTCTTGTTTTGATACATTCATTTACTACCTACTTTTTTCAATCAACATACATACATTGATACATATACATTCACACACACACACAAGTACATTCACAGGCACACAAATGCACACACACACAAATACACTCTCACACAAACACACTCACATACACTCACACACATACATACATTTACATGCACACAAATACACTCACACGCACACAAATATACACACACAAATACACTCTCTCTCACACAAATGCTCTCTCACACACACACACACACATACACTCACACAAATACACCAACACACACAAATACACTCACTCACACAGAAAAACACTCACACACACAAATACACTCACACACACACACACAAATACACTCACACACACACATACACTTACACACACAAACAAATACACTCACACACATACAATAATAACATTTAGTAATATATTAAAGATTTCAAAGATCTTGATCAAACACTATTACTTCAAGGTTGCAGTATAAATATAGACAAATATTGCAATCATATTCACCCCTAGTTGTGTATAATATTGAATACAGCTCTTAAACCTTAGAGGACTTTAGCACTGAGTTTGAAAATCCAAATGTTTGTTCTTGTTACCTCTTGTTTTTATGTTATTTCAATAAAACTGTATTTTTTATGGAGTGTCTTGCTGAGTGTTTGATTGATGGGATTGCAATTGCTTTCCATTATTCACTGAATGTTTGTTTAGAAATATATAGGAAATTGAAGAAACCCAAAGCTCTCTCTAGCCTGTGGGGCTGTCAATTAGTCACTTTCCTCCAAGATTGAAAAGGAAGATAAAGTAGCTAAATTATGAGTACCAGCAGAGAATGAAATACCTTTAAAAATGGAGCCTTAGAAAAAAATATAGCTTCAAAAATCGTGTTACAAGAGAAGTGAAACAGGAACAAAGTCAGGTATAATTCACTTTGTGAAGCAGGGGAGCAGAAATGTTTATTGAAATCCTGCAGTGCTGGTACCTTCATGGTGCTTGCTGAAACATAACAAAACAGTTCCTTATTATATCCTCTAGTCAGAGGCTCAACTATAGGGGTCTCATAGGTATCAATTGAGACTGGGCTCACACGTCTAGGAGGTCCATCTGGCTCTGCAGTCAGAAGGAGTGTTGCAAGTAAAGTGAAATGAGTTTCCATGATGGGCACCACAGTGCTGCTATACGGCAAAAACTGACACCATATTTGCATATCTAAAGCCAGATTATTAGTGGAGCTGTAATTATTGATCACGCTCATGTGCTAACTCCGCTAGAAGGACGTTTTTTACATGTGTCGCATACGTTGCATATTACAAATTGAAAGTAAAAATTGTATGCACACACAAAGCCGAACTTTGAATATTGAGATCGCATTAACGTATTCCCCCATAGACGTCAAGCTGGGGAATGGGTAGTATAGGAATTATCTATCTTTTTAAACAATAAAAAAAGACATGTAGACTGTCTCTTTAAGTTTGACTACACACAATAATAAAGTGGGCAAACATTTTAGTCACTTGCCCAAAAATTGTACAGGCAACAAATCAGAGAGAACAATGCTCGTCACTCCCTCCAAAGTTCTCATACCAGGCACAGTCTATCCAAACTCTAAATGGATCAGGCAGAGCTGATAAACTGGGAAGTTTACAAATTTAAAGAGAAAAATGTTTGATTTGCTTGCCAGTTCTTGTATTAAGAGAGAGCCAATTGATCAATCCAAATAATGTTGGGCAAATTATATGAAGGAAGCGACATCTGGACTCACTAACATTTTCAAAACACAATGATTAAGCATTGTGCTGAAGTCACAATTTTCCACAGTGAGAGAGTGGCCAAACACTGTTGAGTGGTGTATGAAAGTGCATTATAGAGACACTCACTATCTGCAAACACTACTAGTGTTTAGCGCTGCGGAATCTGTTGGCGCTCTACAAATAACCGATAATAATACTAAGTACAAATCATCGGATCGGGATGATCAGCAGTAGTAAGACCGCTTAAGGAGCAGCGGTCTTACAACTGCTGATTCTTAACTTATGTTTCTGGTGAAACAGAGACATTGGGGCCTATCTATCAAGCTCCGAACGGAGCTTGACGGCCCGTGTTTCTGGCAAGTCTTCAAACTCGCCAGAAACACAAGTTATGGAGCAGCAGTCGCAAAGACCCCCTGCTCTGAGTCAGGAATCGCCGGAATTCAACCCGATCGAGTACGATCGGGTTGATTGACACCCCCTGCTGGTGGCCCGTTGGCCGCGAGTCTGCAGGGGGCGGCGTTGCACCAACAGCTCTTGTGAGCTGCTGGTGCAATGCTGAATACGGAGAGCGTATTGCTCTCCGCATTCAGCGATGTCTTGCGGACCTGATCTGCACTGTCGGATCAGGTCCGCAAGACATTTGTTAAATTGGCCTCAAAGGGCAGAGAAAGCAGCATTCGCTGCTTATTAAATCTCTCCCTTAATATCCATCCCATATGACATAATCTATTTCTATCACAAAGAGTTTGGGAAATTTGGATCCATAGTTGTTTTACATTTCAGAAAATACATCCAAGACACACACACACAGATAAACAATACACACACACACAGATAAACAATACACACACACACACACACAGATAAACAATACACACACACACACACACACAGATAAACAATAAACACACACACACACACAGATAAACAATACACACACACACACAGCTAAACAATACACACACACACACACACACAGATAAACAATACACACACACACACACACACACACACACACACAGATAAACAATACACACACACACACACACACACACAGAGATAAACAATACACACACACACACACAGATAAACAATACACACACAGATAAACAATACACACACACACACACACACACACAGATAAACAATACACACACACACACACAGATAAACAATACACACACAGATAAACAATACACACACACACACAAACAGATAAACAATAAACACACACACACACACACACAGATAAACAATACACACACACACACAGCTAAACAATACACACACACACACAGATAAACAACACACACACACACACACTCAGATAAACAATACACACACACACACACACAGATAAACAATACACACACACAGATAAACAATACACACACACAGATAAACAATGCACACACACACACAGAGATAAACAATACACACACACACACACACACAGATAAACAATAAACACACACACACACACACACAGATAAACAATACACACACACACACACAGCTAAACAATACACACACACACACACAGATAAACAATACACACACACACACACACACACAGATAAACAATACACACACACACACACAGATAAACAATACACACACACAGATAAACAATACACACACACAGATAAACAATGCACACACACACACAGAGATAAACAATACACACACACACAAAACATATGTGTGAACTAATGCAGAAGTAAAAGATGCTTAGGCCTGGTGAATCGCAGAAATGAAAGTAGTAATAACGCTTGTTTAAAATCCATAATGAGCGAAGTTTTACTCTCACTTTCCAAGTAAATGGTTAATATATATGGTGCGAGTGGTAGTATAGTGTGCTCTATACCAGTGTTTTTCAACTAGTGTGCCGTGAGAGATCCTCAGGTGTGCCGCGGCGGACTGACAACAGTGCGGGGGTGTCCCTCTTTCATATTTTGAAATATTGGGAGGTATGTGACAGGCTCATCAGGCATCATTTACAACCATGACATTGACATTCATTCACAGACAATCATTATGATTGTTTGTGAATGAATGTCATTATGTCATGTATAGTTTGTAGGAGGCATGGCATGACAGCACAGTACAGTGTGTGTATATATATATATATATATATATATATATATATATATATATATATACTGTATATATATCCTGTATTAGGCTACAATGTGTGATTTTGTAAAAATTTGGGATGGTGGTGTGCCGCAGGATTTTTTAATGTAAAAAAGTGTGCCATGGCAAAAAAAAGGTTGCAAATCATTGCTCTATACTATACTTGTTGGATAGCACAGGTGTAGATTTTGCCACAGCTAAGAGATATCTGTGAGGGCCCTCAGTAAATTTGGATAATGAATAATGTTCAAAAGCAAAGAATGTGGAGTTTTTGTTTAACTTCTTTGCTATGCACCTCCTATATTTTTGAATGCACAATAGCAAGTGCTATGGGTTTAAAAAGAAAGCAATATTTTAGATAGCTCACAAGTGCAACACTTATCCAAGGACTGGTAATGCAAGCATAAGGGATTCTGCCATCAATGTATATGGGCCTTGTATATATTTATGCTAATTAATCAGATCCAGTTTAGCTAACCAAAAACAGACCCAGTTTGGCTAACCTTTCCTCATAGCTTATATTTTACATTCCCCTTTTTTGCCCTTCTCTGAACATTTTCTAAGAGGCAAATTTAACAAAGGTGTTGCGGACCTGATCCAACAGTGCGGATAAGGTCCGCAAGACCTAGCTGAATGCGGAGAGCAATACGCTCTCCGTATTCAGCATTGCACCAGCAGCTCACAAGAGCTGCTGGTGCAACGCCGCCCCCTGCAGACTCGCGGCCAATGGGCGGTCAGCAGGGAGGTGTCAATCAATCTGATCGTACTCGATCGGGTTAATTTGTGGCGATTCCTGTCCGCCTGCTCAGAGCAGGCGGACAGGGTTTTGGAGCAGCGGTCTTTAGAGTCTGAAAACTAGCCAGAAACACTGCCCTTCAAGCTCCATTCAGAGCTTGATAGATAGGCCTCATAGTCTGCAATGTTTTTAGTTTGAGATCAGTCCCCAGAACTGCACTCCATACTCAAGAAGAGGTCTTAACAGGGATTTACTGTATATAGTGACATAATTATTCTTTCCTCCCTTACATCAAGGTCTGTTTTTTATACATGCTAGAATCTTATTAGCCTTAGAAGTCACTGTCTCTCATTGTGCACCCATCTTTAGCTTGTTATCTATTACTACTCCAAAATCAATTCCCTCCTCTGTTTGGCTAAGTTTATTCCCATTTAAATAATACATTGCCTGCTTATTTTTACTTCCAAAATGTAGAACCTTGCATTTTCCTGTATTAAATCTCATTATCCATTCACCTGCCCAGTCTTCTAATTTTTGTAGATCCTCTTGTAAAGCAAGTTCATCCTGCCCTGACCTAATGACCTTACACAACTTTGTATCATCTGCCAAAATAGAGATGTTGCTATTTAATCCTTCATCCGAGTCATTAATAAAAATATTAAAAAGAACAGATGCTAAAAATGTGTTTTTAAAAAAAATCCATGTGGTTTATAAGTTTATAGAGATGCTACATCAAATGCAACAAATCTGTCCATTGCTTTCCATTTATTTTGTTCCACTTATGGGATAGATTATGGGTCAATTTATTATAGTGAGAGCGGACATGATACGATGTAGTGTATCATGTCCGCTGCACATCGAAAAATGCCGACAGCATAGGTTGTCGGCTTTTATCATTGTACCAGCAGTGCAGATTTGCGGCCAATTGACCACTAGCAGGGGGTGTCAATCAACCCGATCATATTCGATCTGGTTGATTTCTGTCCGCTGCCTCAGAGCAGGCGGACAGGTTATGGAGCAGCGGTCTTTAGGCTCAGCCCATGGCTGCTATTGGTTCATGGTTCTAGCGCGCATGTGCACTGACCGGCCTTAGACACCAAATTTTGTTTTATAAGTTGTGATGTTTTTGTGTGAAATATACACCTGATGAAACGGTTGCTAAACCGAGAAACGCGTAGTGGATTGGGTACTCAATAAATTACCTTATTTGATTTTACCCTTTGACATCACAAAGTTTTTATTCAGCATTTCTATATGGACATTTCTTGAGTGAATGCTGATAAACTACAGGGAGTGCAGAATTATTAGGCAAATGAGTATTTTGACCACATCATCCTCTTTATGCATGTTGTCTTACTCCAAGCTGTATAGGCTCGAAAGCCTACTACCAATTAAGCATATCAGGTTATGTGCATCTCTGTAATGAGAAGGGGTGTGGTCTAATGACATCAACACTCTATATCAGGTGTGCATAATTATTAGGCAACTTCCTTTCCTTTGGCAAAATGGGTCAAAAGAAGGACTTGACAGGCTCAGAAAAGTCAAAAACAGTGAGATATCTTGCAGAGGGATGCAGCACTCTTAAAATTGCAAAGCTTCTGAAGCGTGATCATCGAACAATCAAGCGTTTCATTCAAAATAGTCAACAGGGTCGCAAGAAGCGTGTGGAAAAACCAAGGCGCAAAATAACTGCCCATGAACTGAGAAAAGTCAAGCGTGCAGCTGCCAAGATGCCACTTGCCACCAGTTTGGCCATATTTCAGAGCTGCAACATCACTAGAGTGCCCAAAAGCACAAGGTGTGCAATACTCAGAGACATGGCCAAGGTAAGAAAGGCTGAAAGACGACCACCACTGAACAAGACACACAAGCTGAAACGTCAAGACTGGGCCAAGAAATATCTCAAGACTGATTTTTCTAAGGTTTTATGGACTGATGAAATGAGAGTGAGTCTTGATGGGCCAGATGGATGGGTCCGTGGCTGGATTGGTAAAGGGCAGAGAGCTCCAGTCCAACTCAGACGCCAGCAAGGTGGAGGTGGAGTACTGGTTTGGGCTGGTATCATCAAAGATGAGCTTGTGGGGCCTCTTCGGGTTGAGGATGGAGTCAAGCTCAACTCCCAGTCCTACTGCCAGTTTCTGGAAGACACCTTCTTCAAGCAGTGGTACAGGAAGAAGTCTGCATCCTTCAAGAAAAACATGATTTTCATGCAGGACAATGCTCCATCACACGCGTCCAAGTACTCCACAGCGTGGCTGGCAAGAAAGGGTATAAAAGAAGAAAATCTAATGACATGGCCTCCTTGTTCACCTGATCTGAACCCCATTGAGAACCTGTGGTCCATCATCAAATGTGAGATTTACAAGGAGGGAAAACAGTACACCTCTCTGAACAGTGTCTGGGAGGCTGTGGTTGCTGCTGCACGCAATGTTGATGGTGAACAGATCAAAACACTGACAGAATCCATGGATGGCAGGCTTTTGAGTGTCCTTGCAAAGAAAGGTGGCTATATTGGTCACTGATTTGTTTTTGTTTTGTTTTTGAATGTCAGAAATGTATATTTGTGAATGTTGAGATGTTATATTGGTTTCACTGGTAAAAATAAATAATTGAAATGGGTATATATTTGTTTTTTGTTAAGTTGCCTAATAATTATGCACAGTAATAGTCACCTGAATACACAGATATCCCCCTAAAATAGCTATAACTAAAAACAAACTAAAAACTACTTCCAATACTATTCAGCTTTGATATTAAAGAGTTTTTTGGGTTCATTGAGAACATGGTTGTTGTTCAATAATAAAATTAATCCTCAAAAATACAACTTGCCTAATAATTCTGCACTCCCTGTATTCTAACAAGAGCTTGTTGTCCTATCTATTCAACTGGGATACTGTCACTAATATTGAGTGTGCCGGTTCACATCTCGTGAGGATAGCTCGCTGGGCAGCTATTTAATGGTCCAGCTCACACTTGTGGCACTTCTCAAGTGCTTTACATCTAGTAAGTGACATGTTGATATGTGCATGGGCATTGGTACCTGACGTATTCACACTATTGTGGCGCCTCCTTTTTTATTTTTTCACCAACCCATAAGAGAAGCTTTAATAAACAGTAAAAATAAATTGTTATAAACAGTAATTGTCAAAGATTCAAAGATACATTATAGAGTGGAGCAAAAGTGCCGAGTATGCCCATTATGCCAACATACAATTGACATTCAGATGGTTTAGTAGTGGTGAGGATGGAAATGGATTGCAATAGAGTCCATTGGATTAGACTTCACCTACAGATCCATTTAGCTATATGAATATCATATACTCAACACATATACATATATATAAATATATATATATATATATATATATATATATATATATATATATATATATATACACACCTATATATATGAAAGAACAAGTAGAATGTAACTCCTCAGGTGACCTGGGCAGAAACAAGCGATACTCAATAAGTTGCTCTAGTCAGATGGATAAAGGAAATGTTTAGGCTGCTATTATAAACAAACACTATACTGAGGTGTAGGCCTCAAGATAGTGAAAGAAAGTATAGGGAAGGAAGGGGGTACACAGCGCCAGTAAATCCTACTACATAGACAGTAGAATATATGATGAATGGGTTTGTAAAAAGTAATAAATGATGAAATAATAAATAAATAAAAAATACACGATACAAAACGTTTAAAATATATATATATATATATGAGAGCTAGTCAAAAGTCAATTCTGGAGTAATGTATAGCAAAATGATTCCTAGTGGTGGTAAATAGTAATGGATACCCTTACCAGAAACTACCTCAATCTGATGAGGTAAGTATGCCGCATTTACATAAATACATTGGATTGGATATAAATAATCCAATTATCTAATATCAATAATAGCAGGACTGTATGTATACTAATCAGATTGTGCTTTGGCTGTGATTGCATCTAATGTCAGTGATATTTAGATTATATCTATAACAATAAATTTTATGCCTAATCCGTAGCACAGGCTAGGTGCAATGCACATCTTCAGTAGTATTATCTTTAATACCCAAAGTCCATATTTATATTTATGCTTAAAAACACTAGCCATTTCTTTTGACAATACATATGCATATTCCCGCACGCTATTTAATGCACAGGTCATCTGTGATAAAACTACAAATCCCATGATGCCACTTACACAAAGAACTAAAAAACGTAACGACGTTTAGCCACACGTCATACGCACACTAACTACCAGATTACGATTTGACACATAGAACCTAATTAAGAAGGCCTCTACATACGAGCACTACACACTACGTCCTTACGCTTTACCCCATTACGTCTGACGTAATTACGTCCAGCCACATGACCCGCGATAGCGTATGAGATGTAGAGGGTTTGCTGCCGCCCTACACATTTGAGAGAAATGCTACCGACACATTACATTCACCCCTCTGAAGAAGAAGGACTACTGACAACCTTTGAAACGTGTTAGGGTATTTATATATCTGTTTTTAACTCGTGTATATTTTATTACTGTGATCTATCACTTGTTATGGTCAAAATACTTTTTACACTTGTTTGCCTAAAGAAACTGGTTTACCGGTTATTATTCTAACCACTCATATGTGAACTGCATTTGGATGTACATCTGACATCTTTACAAAGAAACCATCTTCTGTCTTATATGTATGTCCACTGTATACAGACTGTACAACAGTGATAAATAGAGATGTACTTAATTAATACCATATATAGTAACACACCTCTACAATGCCATCTGTGGCCATTTCAGATTGTTTTGCACATGTACAAGATAACAGATGGTTCAAATGTCATTTTGAGGCTTTATCAAGTGCCTTGCGGAATAAAATTTTAAAAGACACAACAGGCCTTGAAATGGTATTGAAAAGTCTCTCTATAATTCATCGCTATTGTCGAGATTCATTTTTTTTCGGCTGCATAGAAAAACGATTGATGAAAAGTCTCTCTATAATTTATTTTGATCACTGAGAACCTTTTGGTGACATAGTAAAAGCAGCTTTTAGTGAGGATCCAAAAAAATTAGTGCTGGAAAGAGCCGAAATCTCAGTATTATGATCACGTTGAATTGAAAAGTGGCCTTTTCGTCCCCAAAAAAGAGAGTCAAAAAGGCCTTAGCCGATTAGATTGTGATCTACCCCATAGTTACAGGCAATTAGTGCCGGGGAAATTGAGATTTTGGGGCCTATTTATCAAGGGCCGAATGGCCCCTGATGCCCCTGTTTCTGCGCCAGCCTTCAGGCTCGCCGGAAACAGCAGTTATGAAGCAGCGGTCTTAAGACCTGCTCCATAACTGGTCCGCTGCCTCTGAGGCTGCGGTCTGAAATTTGCCCAATCCTATACGATCAGGTTGATTGACTCCTTGCTTGGGCCGATTGGCCGCAAATTTACAGGGGGCGGCATTACACAAGCAGTACACCAGAACTGCTTGTGCAATGTTAAATTCAGTTGGCATTCAACGATGTCTGTCGGACAGACAATGATAAATCGGCCCCTTAGCCTTGTGACAGTTATCAAGCTTGGCTATGTTTCTAGAAGACTTTGATCGTTTAATAAAAATAAAAAATAAAGGACAATCTTTTTTTTCCGATATTGAACTGGCAAATTGGAAAGATTGGAATCTACTCGAAAGTTATATGCAATCATTAAATTAAAAAATAGGTTGAATAAATTTGACATTTAAATCTATATTTAACCCAGATTGATTGGTGGCTAAATGTAGCCACCAATCAGCAAGCTCTACCCAGGGTGCTAAACCGAAAATGGGCTGGCTCCTAAGCTTACATTCCTGCTTTTCAAATAAAGATACCAAGAGAATGAAAATAATGATAATAGGAGTAATTAGAAAGTTGCTTAAAAATGTATGCTCTACCTGAATCTTGAAAGAAAATATTTGGGTTCCATATCCCTATAAGGCAAAATTAAACTTTCATGATTCAAATAGAATTTTAAACAGCTTTTCAATTTAATTTTATAATCTAATTTGTTTTGTTCTCTTTTCCTTTGTTGAAGAGAATACTTTGTAGGCTCAGAAGTAGCAATGCATTACTTTGTGTACAGCTAGCTCCCAGTAGTGCATTGCTGTCCCTTCAACAAAGGATACTAAGAGAATGAATCAAATGTCCTTATAGCAGTACATTTGCATTTTTTTAAAATTGTATGCTTTATCTGAAACATGAAAGAAATATTTTGAGTTTCATGTCCTTTTAAATGGGCATTGCATTAAAAAAAAAATAGGAATGTGCTGTAATTTGCTAACACATCATTGTTGCATTAATTACCCTAGATAATCATGTGGTCCAATTGCAATCTTTCTGAAAATCTTGTTTTTTGTCAAAGTGATCACAATCGTTCTGAGTCAAACACAGATGAGGTTGATATCTCCCATGAAATTCAATTCTATTTCTCCATAACGAGACCATTAATGGCCAAAAATTCCTGTCAATCACGGAAAACCAAAATGGGGGAATGGAGACGGTGTGTAGCAACTGGATAGAAGTTTTTTTTAATACAAAATATTGGTATTGAAATGTGCACTGCTTTCACAACTGTTTATATATAGAAGATCATTTTTTTTGGTGTGTTTACATATAATTGATGATGATGATGACGTATTTAGTATCTTTTTTATTTTGCCTGATTTAGTCATTATCAAAAAGCGCTGCCACCACTTCTGGCATGGGCAGCGCCATCTTGTGTTTCGGTGAGCGCATGCACAGATCTGTGACTGATGTGTGTTATATTACAATCTGTGGGTGTTCAGTATTTATCAAGTGCCTTTGGCTCTTGCAACCAATGTGTCTATTTTGTTGCTAATATCCAGTCTTGGGGGTAGATTTATCATAGTGCTAGCGGACATGATACGATTTAGAGTATCATGCCCGCTGCACATCGATAAATGTCGACAGCATACGCTGTCTGCATTTATCATTGCACCAGCAGTTCTTGTGAACTGCTGGTGCAATTCCGCCCCCCGCAGATTTGCGGCCGCTAGCTGGCAGGGTGTGTCAATCAAACTGATCGTATTCGATCGGGTTGATTTCTGTCCGCGGCCTCAGAGCAGGCAGACAATTTATAGAGCAGAGGTCTGTAGACCGCTGCTTCATAACTTCTGTTTCCGATGAGCCTGAGGGCTCGCGCGGAAACAGGGGCATCACGCTCCATATGGAGCTTGATAAATCGGCACTAATAACTTGTTGTCCGTTGGTTCCTAAAGTTGATGCTGTTCATGCATTATATGGGAGAATTTTCTCATATCCGATACAATATTTTCCCAATAATAAAATGGTGCTATTGTTTAGATTGCGATCACTCTGATGTGGAAAAATTCATATTGGGAGCTGCAAACAACCAATAAACATGATCAAGAAGACTGGCATTAACCCCAATGTATTTATTCTCAGCAGATGGGTTAAACACATAGGTAAATTCCTGCTTAAGATCTGCAAACATTGTAGCTAAGAAGTACACTGTAATTAAACATATCAGGAGTAGTAGTCGCACAACCCTCAAATCACTGGCCATTTTCTGTACAGGAGCAACAGTGTTTGTTGATGAAGAGTGGGAATTTACCTATATGTTTATGGGGCTACATTGAGACATGTCATTTTTGCTTTAGAATATTCCTTTAATTACTTTATATGGCTTTGCAATAAAAATAAAAATGCGATGAAATGTTAATAAATGGAAAATATAAGACTTAATTGTACATGTGTACTTGAAGAACTGAAAAGGTGTTATTGTTGATCCAATAAATATTATTGGAATTGATGTAGGTGGTTTGTCACAGGCCAAATGAATCTTTATACTACTGAAACAGCTGCACTTCAAAATGTGCCTAATATTCTAAATGCATTACGCTAAATCCGTGGATATTTTGTTTCCATTAAAGCTGATTATTTGCTTGTGCACTGAATGTTAAACATTCTTTTTGACAACAGCAAATTGCTTTTGGTTCGTACTTGATCCAAGTTTATGCTTACAGAATTTAAAAAATATAACTCAATAGGTAACAAGTCATTTCAAATTAAATTAACAACTAGGCATGTTTATTTGTTCATTATGAATGAAAATTCATAACGAAAAATGGATATTCATTTTGATATCGCAAAATATTCAAAAGAATATCCGAAAGAATTTTCCAGAATTTTTATTCCAAAAGATTTGGATGAAACAACTTTTTCTCTGCTGCACATGTCTATTAACAACAACAGTACATTGTATGGCCAGATTACCAAGGAGTTGTATTTAGCGCTCTCTCTCGTGTGCTAACTGAGCTAGAAGTAAGATTTTTGCGTGCATCAGGTAGCACTCGTATTATAAGTTGAAAACAAAAAAGTTTTCACTTGTGCGCTTACCCAATGCACGCGAAAAGCCGAACTTCGAATATCACGATTATCTTATTATTATTATTTATTTATAAAGCTCCAACAGATTCCTCAGCGCTGTTCATAGGTAACAAAGGTAAAAGGACAGTACAATATGAGACACCAGACAAAATTTAACAAACAAATACAGGAGGAATTGGGAGCCCTGTTCCCGTGGGAACTTACAATCTAAATGGGTAGGAGGGTGAGAAACAGGAGGTGGGGACTGCAAAGGTGGGAATGATGTTAGTGTGAAGTTAGATGAGGGCAACTATTAGGCAAGTGGAATTCATTAGTTACTGATTTGGTTATAGGCTTGCCTGAACAAGAAGGTCTTTAGGGAGCGTTTAAAGGAGGAGAGGTTGGGGGAAAGTCTGACAGCTCGAGGAAGTGCGTTCCAGAGGGTTGGTGCTGCACGAGAGAAGTCCTGTAGTCTAGCATGAGAGGAGGTGATGGTAGAAGAGGCAAGGAGTAGATCGTTGTTGGATCTTAGGGGATGGGCTGGAGTATATTTGTTGATGAGTGAGGACAGATATGGGGGCGTTGCATTGGCAAGGGCTTTGTAGGTCAGAGTGTGAATTTTGAATTTAATTCTGCTGTGAATGGGGAGCCAGTGAAGGGACTCACAGAGGGGTACGGCAGATACAGAGCATCGGGAGAGGTGGATTAGCCTAGCAGAGGCATTTAGGATGGATTGAAGGGGGGAGAGGCGTGAGAGAGGAAGGCCAGTTAGTAGGTTGTTACAGTAGTCAAGCCGGGAAATTACTAGGGAATGGATTAGCTGTTTAGTAGTTTCAGCACTCAGAAAAGGACGAATTTTGGAGATATTGCGTAGGTGGTTATGACAGGATGAAGAGAGCGATTGGATGTGGGGTATGAAGGACAGATTGGAGTCAAGTGTAACTCCTAGGCAGCGGATTTGGGGTGATGGGGAGATAGTGGTGTCACCGACAGTGATAGTAAAGTTAGAAACTGGAGTAGAATTAGTTGGGGGAATTAAAAGAAGCTCAGTCTTGGACATGTTGATTTTTAGGTGGTGAGAGGCCATCCAGGAAGAAATGCCAGATAAGCAGTCGCTGATGTGGGAAAGGACAGAAGGAGAGAGTGCAGGGGTGGATAGGTAGATCTGAGTATCATCAGCATAGAGGTGATAGTTGAAACCATGGCTACTAATAAGTTTACCCAGTGAGGAAGTATAAATAGAGAAGAGTAGAGGGCCTAGAACAGAGCCTTGAGGTACTCCAACAGACAGAGACAATGGAGAGGATGAGTCGCCAGCAAATGAGACAGAAAAGGACCTATTAGAGAGATAAGAGTGGATCCAGGAGAGGGCAATGTCACAGAGCCCAAGGGAGCTGAGAGTCCGTAGGAGGAGGGGATGGTCAACAGTTTCAAAGGCAGCAGACAGGTCAAGTAAGATAATTATAGAATAGTGGCCATTGTTTTTAGCAGAAAGAAGATTGTTAGTAACCTTGGTGAGGGCAGTCTCAGTTGAGTGTTGGGGACGGAAGCCAGATTGCAGGGGGTAAAGCAATGAGTTGGAGGATAGGAAGTGTGTTAGGCGATCGAAAACTAGTTTTTCCAGGACTTTTAGAAGCTAGCGGAAGTAGTGATATGGGGAGGTAGTTATTTCTCATAGAAGTCAATGGAGCAAAAAAGTGGGTAAACAAACCTAACAACCTACTGCGTAAACCCGATTGCATATTCGCAAGTGCTCAAACCTCACATGAAAATATTATAGATAACAAGGTTCTTCACATAGCAAAATATATTCTATTTATTAATAAATACATATATATATATAAATAAATATATAATGGTATTTTGATACAATCTCTCTCTCACAATATATATATATATATATATATATATATATATATATATATATATATATATATATACAGTATATAATTATAAATAAGTATAAATATAGGAATATCTATTTATAAATACTTAGAACATATTCTGCTAGAGCAGAACATTGGAATGCAAAATATGTACAGTAAATACATTGGGGGGTAGTTATCAAGCCGTCAACCTCAAATACGCTGGAATTCCGCAGCGTATTTGTGGCGAGGCTGATTCGCCTTAGTTATCAAAGGCTACAGACCGGCAAAAGTAGAATTTTGTGACGTAAACTTCGATCCGCCGGACTCAGTCCGACACAGATCGATTCTTACGTCACTCCAGATGTTCCGCACACAAGTGCGGCACAATCTGACTACTTTTGCTAGTTATCAAAAAACTAGCAGGTACGCTCGGCACTTTTCCGGCCCAGCGTACCTGGTTTTCAAACCGCCACCCTGGAGGCGGCGGATCCCATAGGAATCAATGGGAGTCTGACCATAGAGAAAGTACAAGTTCGCTGCTGCCAGACATCCCATTGATTCCTATGGGAACTGTCTACACCTAACACCCTAACATGTACCCCGAGTCTAAACACCACTAATCTGTCCCCCCTACACCGTCGCAACTAAATAAAGTTATTACCCCCTAAACCGCTGCTCCCGGAGCCCACCGCAAGCTACTCTATACATATTAACCCTAAACCGCTGCTCCCTGACCCCACCGCAAGCTACTCTATACATATTAACCCCTAAACCGCCGCTCCCGGAGCCCACCGCAACTATAATAAGCGTATTAACCCCTAAACTGCCGCTCCCGGAGCCCACCGCAAGCTACTCTATACCTATTAACCCCTAAACCGCCGCTCCCTGACCATGCCGCAACCTATATTAAATTTATTAACCCCTATCCTGCCCCCCCTACACCGTCGCCACCTATAATAAATTTATTAACCCCTATCCTGCCCCCCACTACACCGCCACCACTGTAATAAAAGTATTAACCCCTAAACCTAAGTCTAACACTAACCCTAACACCCCCCTAACTTAAATATTAATTAAATAAATCTAAATAATATTTCTATTATTAACTAAGTTAATCCTATTTAAAACTAAATACTTACCTATAAAATAAACCTTAATATAGCTACAATATAAATAATAATTATATTGTAGGTATATTAGGATTTATTTTTATTTTACAGGCACCTTTCAATTTATTTTAACTAGGTACAATAGCTATTAAATAGTTATTAACTATTTAATAGCTTACCTAGCTAAAATAAAGAGAAATTTACCTGTAAAATAAAAACTAAACTTAGTTACAATTACACCTAACACTACACTATACTTTAATAAATTATTCCTATTTAAAACTAAATACTTACCTGTAAAATAAACCCTAAGATAGCTACAATATAATTAATAATTACATTGTAGCTATCTTAGGATTTATATTTATTTTACAGGTAACTTTGTATTTATTTTAGCTAGTTAGAATAGTTATTAAATAGTTATTAACTATTTAATAACTACCTAGCTAAAAGAAATACAAAATTACCTGTAAAATAAATCCTAACCTAAGTTACAATTAAACCTAACACTACACTATCATTTAATAAATTAAATAAATTAACTACAAATAACTACAATTAAATACAATTACATAAACTAACTAAAGTACAAAAAATAAAAAAAGCTAAGTTACAAAAAATAAAAAAAATAAGTTACAAACATTTAAAAAAATATTACAACAATTTTAAGCTACTTACACCTAATCTAAGCCCCCTAATAAAATAACAAACCCCCCGAAATAAAAAAATGCCCTACCCTATTCTACATTAAAAAAGTTCAAAGCTCTTTTACCTTACCAGCCCTTAAAAGGGCCTTTTGTGGGGGCATGCCCCAAAGAGTTCAGCTCTTTTGCCTGTAAAAGAAAAATACAACCCCCCCCACATTAAAACCCACCACCCACATACCCCTAATCTAACCCAAACCCCCTTAAAATAACCTAACACTAATCCCCTGAAGATCATCCTACCTTTAGTCGTCTTCACTCAGCCGAGCCACCGATGGAACTGAAGAGGACATCCGGACCAGCAGAAGTGATCATCCAAGGGGCGCTGAAGAAATCTTCCATCCGATGAAGTGATCCTCCAAGCGGCGCTGAAGAAATCTTCCATCCGGGCGAGGTCATCTTCCAAGAGGCGCTGAAGAAGTCTTCTATCTGGGCGAGGTCATCTTTGAAGCCGGGTCTTGAATCTTCATCCCGCCGACGCGGAACATCCTTCTTTCCCGACGGACTACGACGAATGAAGGCTCCTTTAAGGGACGTCATCCAAGATGGCGTCCCTTCAATTCCGATTGGCTGATAGGATTCTATCAGCCAATCGGAATTAAGGTAGGAAAAATCTGATTGGCTGATGGAATCAGCCAATCAGAATCAAGTTCAATCCGATTGGCTGATCCAATCAGCCAATCAGATTGAGCTTGCATTCTATTGGCTGATCGGAACAGCCAATAGAATGCGAACTCAATCTGATTGGCTGATTGGATCAGCCAATCGGATTGAACTTGAATCTGATTCCATCAGCCAATCAGATTTTTCCTACCTTAATTCCGATTGGCTGATAGAATCCTATCAGCCAATCGGAATTGAAGGGCCGCCATCTTGGATGACGTCCCTTAAAGGAGCCTTCATTAGTCGGTAGTCCATCGGGAAAGAAGGATGTTCCGCGTCGGCGGGATGAAGATTCAAGACTCGGCTTCGAAGATGACCTCGCCCGGATAGAAGACTTCTTCAGCGCCTCTTGGAAGATGACCTCGCCTGGATTGAAGATTTCTTCAGCGTCGCTTGGAGGATCACTTCTGCCGGTCCGGATGTCCTCTTCAGTTCCATCGGTGGCTCGGCTGAGTGAAGACGACTAAAGTTAGGATGATCTTCAGGGGATTAGTGTTAGGTTATTTTAAGGGGGGTTTGGGTTAGATTAGGGGTATGTGGGTGGTGGGTTTTAATGTTGGGGGGTTGTATTTTTCTTTTACAGGCAAAAGAGCTGAACTCTTTGGGGCATGCCCCCACAAAAGGCCCTTTTAAGGGCTGGTAAGGTAAAAGAGCTTTGAACTTTTTTAATTTAGAATAGGGTAGGGCATTTTTTTATTTTGGGGGGTTTGTTATTTTATTAGGGGGCTTAGATTAGGTGTAAGTACCTTAAAATTGTTGTAATATTTTTTTAAATGTTTGTAACTTATTTTTTTTATTTTTTGTAACTTAGCTTTTTTAATTTTTTGTACTTTAGTTAGTTTATGTAATTGTATTTAATTGTAGTTATTTGTAGTTAATTTATTTAATTTATTAAATGATAGTGTAGTGTTAGGTTTAATTGTAACTTAGTTTAGGATTTATTTTACAGGTAATTTTGTATTTCTTTTAGCTAGGTAGTTATTAAATAGTTAATAACTATTTAATAACTATTCTAACTAGCTAAAATAAATACAAAGTTACCTGTAAAATAAATATAAATCCTAAGATAGCTACAATGTAATTATTAATTACATTGTAGCTATCGTAGGGTTTATTTTACAGGTAAGTATTTAGTTTTAAATAGGAATAATTTATTAAAGTATAGTGTAGTGTTAGGTGTAATTGTAACTTAGGTTAGTTTTTAGTTTACAGGTAAATTTCTCTTTATTTTAGCTAGGTAAGCTATTAAATAGTTAATAACTATTTAATAGCTATTGTACCTAGTTAAAATAAATTGAAAGCTGCCTGTAAAATAAAAATAAATCCTAAGATAGCTATAATATAATTATTATTTACTTAGTTAAATAATAGAATAGTTAATAATAGAAATATTATTTAGATTTATTTAATTAATATTTAAGTTAGGGGGGTGTTAGGGTTAGTGTTAGACTTAGGTTTAGGGGTTAATAATTTTATTACAGTGGGGGCGGTGTAGTGGGGGGCAGGATAGGGGTTAATAAATTTATTATAGGTGGCGACGGTGTAGGGGGGGCAGGATAGGGGTTAATAAATTTAATATAGGTTGTGGCGGGTTCAGGGAGCGGCGGTTTAGGGGTTAAACTATTTATTTGCAGCGAGGTGCGGGATCAGCAGGATAGGGGTTAATAACTTTATTATAGAGGGCAACGGTATAGGGGGGGCAGGATAGGGGTTACTAGGTATAATGTAGGTGGCAGCGGTGTCCAGGAGCGGCGGTTTAGGGGTTAATACATTTATAAGACTTGCGGCGGGGTCTAGGAGTGGCGGTTTAGGGGTTAATACATTTATAAGACTTGCGGCAGGGTCTAGGAGCGGCGGTTTAGGGGTTAGTAACTTTATTTAGTTGCGGGGGGCTCCGGGGCCGCCGGTATAGGGGGTAGAACAGTGTAGTTTAGTGTGAGTGCTTAGTGACAGGCTAGCAAGAAAGCTGTCAAACAGCCGAAGAGCAGCGAGATCGGATGAGTGATAACTCTCACAGTCCGCTGCTCATCGCCCCATGGCTTTTTGACAGCTTTATTTGATAACTTAGGCGTATTTTTTCAGGTCCGCGGCAGCGAAGGTAGGCGAGCTTAGGCGGGCGTATTGGGCCGGCGAAGGCAGGAAAGTTGACACGTTGATAACTACCCCCCATAGTATAATACTTTATTAAATATGAATATTGCATAAATATGATTTTACATGTTTTCATCTACTTGCCTGCAAAGGGCTCCATTGTCTATATATGTATACATATGTATTTATGTGTTTATATGTGTATATATGTCTGTAAATACATATAAATATATACCTGTAAATACAGTACATATTTACACACATATAAACACACACACATAAATATATATATATATACACATACATATACATATTTAGACATTTATATGTAAGTATCTCCTTTGCCTGCCTTTTTACCTGAGATTTCATATTTTTGAGCCCTTATAACTTTTTGTTTTTTAAATAATTGTTATTAGACAGTGTTATTATAGGTGTAACTGTACTTTGTAATGTATTTTTGATGTGTTTTTCGTGTAACTGTTGGCGCCCACTCGCAATCTGGCCCTTATTAAGCTGCATATATAGCTTTTGGGCTGTAGAGTTTCCGGTTTGTGCTGAAACCCTTGTTAAATAGCTGTCGTTACTTAGCCTCTCCGCCACTTTAAAAGGACATTGTACACAAAAATTTTCTTTGCATAAATGTTTTGTAGATGATCCATTTCTATAGCTTATCTGGGGTGTTTTTATAAAAATGTATAGTTTCGCTTATTTTCAGACTCCTAACCAAGCCACAAAGTTTTAGATGTATACAGATTTCATTCAGATTGCTTCTGTTTGTATAATGAGTCTTTTAATATGCAGGGGAGGGTTTGCTCTGGGCCCCTTTCAGTGGGAGTCCCAGACTTAACAAATCATTAATGCTAAATTGGGAGCTTATAAATAAGTTTTTAAAGGTTTTATACTGATTTTTTTTATCAGTATCTCTGCAAATCCTCCTGATCTGATCAGGATGATTGACAAGCTCTGATCTTGCGCTATTGGTTGCGTGTAAGCAGAAGGCACAGTTGCACAAGCTGAGAAGATGAGGTTCCAAAGAGTAAACCTTTTTCATGCGGCAATTAGTAATTGGAGCCCAATGTGTCTTCTGCTCTATATGGAAACAACCTGTGTCACCCCCCCTCCCCTGGGTCTACCCCCCACCCCCCTGCCCTGGGTCTACCCCCCACCCCCCCTCCCCTGGGTCTCCCCTCCACCCCCCTCCCCTGGGTCTCCCTCCCACCCCCCCTCCCCTGGGTCTCTCCCCCCTCCCCTGTGTCTCTCCCCCCTCCCCTGTGTCTCTCCCCCCCTCCCCTATGTCTCTCCCCCCCTCCCCTATGTCTCTCCCCCCTCCCCTATGTCTCCCCCTGTATGTTTCTCTCCCCTCTGTCTGTCTCTCTCTCTCCCCTCTGTCTCTCTCTCTCCCCTCTGTCTGTCTCTCTCTCTCCCCTCTGTCTCTCTCTCTCCCCTCTGTCTCTCTCTCTCTCCACCCTCTGTCTCTCTCTCTCTCTCTCTCTCCCTCTCTCTCTCTCTCTCTCTCTCTCCCCTCTGTCTCTCTCTCTCCCCCTCTGTCTCTCTCTCTCCCCCTCTGTCTCTCTCTCTCCCCTCTGTCACTCTCTCCCCTCTGTCACTCTCTTCCCTCTGTCTCTCTCTCTCCCCTCTCTCTCTCTCTCTCTCTCTCTCTCTCTCTCTCTCCCCTCTGTCTCTCTCTCTCTCCCCTCTGTCTCTCTCTCTCCCCTCTGTCTCTCTCTCTCTCCCCTCTGTCTCTCTCTCTCCCCTCTGTCTCTCTCTCTCCCCTCTGTCTTTCTCTCTCTCCCCTCTGTCTCTCTCTTTCTCCCCTCTGTCTCTCTCTCTCTCCCCTCTGTCTCTCTATCCCTCCCCCTCTGTCTCTCTATCCCTCCCCTCTGTCTCTCATTCCCCCCTCTGTCTCTCTCTCTCCCCTCTGTATCTCTCTCCTCTCTGTCTTTCTCTCTCTCTCCGCTCTGTCTCTCTCTCTCTCTCTCCCCTCTGTCTCTCTCTCTCCCTTCTCTCTCTATCCCTTCCCTCCCCCTCTGTCTCTCTATCCCTCCCCTCTGTCTCTCATTCCCCCATTCTGTCTCTCTCCCCTCTCTCTCCCCTCTGTCTTTCTCTCTCTCCTCTCTCTCTCTCTCTCTCTCTCTCTCTCTCTCTCTCTCTCTCTCTCTCTCTCTCTCTCTCTCTCTCTCTCCCCTCTGTCTCTCACTTTCTCCCCTCTGTCTCTCTCTCTCTCCCCTCTGTCTCTCTATCCCCCCTCTATCTCTCTCTCTCTCTCTCCCCTCTGTCTCTCTCTCTCCCCTCTCTCTCTTACCGTATCTCTCTCTCTCCCCCTCTGTCTCTCTATCCCTCCCCCTCTGTCTCTTTATCCCTCCTCCTCTGTATCTCTCTCCTCTCTCTCTCTCTCTCTCTCTCTCTCTCTCTCTCTCTCTCTCTCTCCTCTCTCCCTTCTGTCTCTCCCTTTCTCCATCCCCCTCTGTCTCTCTCTCCCATCTGTCTCTCTCTCTCCCCTCTCTCTCTCTCCCTTCTGTCTCTCCCTTTCTCCATCCCCCTCTGTCTCTCTATCCCTCCCCATCTGTCTGTCTGTCTCTCTCTCTCTCTCTCTCTCTCTCTCTCCCCTCTGTCTCTCTCTCTCCCCTCTCTCTCTCTCTCTCTCTCTCTCTCTCTCTCTCTCTCTCTCTCTCTCTCTCACTGTATCTATCTCTCTCCCTTCTGTCTCTCCCTTTCTCCATCCCCCTCTGTCTCTCTCTCCCATCTGTCTCTATCTCTCCCCTCTCTCTCTCTCTCTCTCTCTCTCTCTCCCTTCTGTCTCTCCCTTTCTCCATCCCCCTCTGTCTCTCTCTCTCCCATCTGTCTCCCTATCTCCCCTCTCTATCTCATCTGTCTCTTTCTCTCCCCTCTGTCTCTTTCTCTCCCCTCTGTCTCTCTCTCTCCCCTCTGTCTCTCTCTCTCCCCTCTGTCTCTCTCTCTCCCCTCTGTCTCTCTTTCTCTCTCTCCCCTCTGTCTCTCTCTTTCTCCCTCCCCCTGTCTCTCCCTTTCTCCCTCCCCCTCTGTCTCTCCCTTTCTCCCTCCCCCTCTGTCTCTCTCCCCTCTGTCTGTCTCTCTCTCTCTCCCCTCTGTGTCTCTCTTTCTCTCTCTCCCCCCTCTGTCTCTCTCCCCTCTGTCTCTCTCTCCCCTCTCTCTCTCTTCTCTCTCTCCCCTCTGTCTCTCATTCCCCTCTGTCTCTCTCTCCCCCTCTGTCTCTCTATCCCTCCCCCTCTATCTCTCTCTCTCTCTCCCCTCTGTCTCGCTCTCTCCCCTCTCTCTCTTACCGTATCTCTCTCTCTCCCCCTCTGTCTCTCTATCCCTCCCCCTCTGTCTCTTTATCCCTCCTCCTCTGTATCTCTCTCCTCTCTCTCTCTCTCTCTCTCTCTCTCTCTCCTCTCTCCCTTCTGTCTCTCCCTTTCTCCATCCCCCTCTGTCTCTCTCTCCCATCTGTCTCTCTCTCTCCCCTCTCTCTCTCTCCCTTCTGTCTCTCACTTTCTCCATCCCCCTCTGTCTCTCTATCCCTCCCCCTCTGTCTGTCTGTCTCTCTCTCTCTCTCTCTCTCTCTCTCTCTCTCTCTCTCTCTCTCTCTCTCTCCCCTCTGTCTCTCTCTCTCTCCCCTCTCTCTCTCTCTCTCACTGTATCTCTCTCTCTCCCTTCTGTCTCTCCCTTTCTCCATCCCCCTCTGTCTCTCTCTTCCATCTGTCTCTCTCTCTCCCCTCTCTCTCTCTCTCTCTCTCTCTCTCTCCCTTCTGTCTCTCCCTTTCTCCATCCCCCTCTGTCTCTCTCTCTCCCATCTGTCTCCCTATCTCCCCTCTCTATCTCATCTGTCTCTTTCTCTCCCCTCTGTCTCTCTCTCTCCCCTCTGTCTCTCTCTCTCCCCTCTGTCTCTCTCTTTCTCCCTCCCCTGTCTCTCCCTTTCTCCCTCCCCCTCTGTCTCTCCCTTTCTCCCTCCCCCTCTGTCTCTCTCCCCTCTGTCTGTCTCTCTCTCTCCCCTCTGTGTCTCTCTTTCTCTATCTCTCCCCCTCTGTCTCTCTCCCCTCTGTCTCTCTCTCCCCTCTCTCTCTCTTCTCTCTCTCCCCTCTGTCTCTCTCTTTCTCTCTCTCCCCCTCTGTCTCTCTCTCCCCCTCTGTCTCTCTCTCCCCTCTCTCTTCTCTATCTCCCCTCTGTCTGTCTGTCTCTCTCTCCCCTCTGTGTCTCTCTTTCTCCCTCTACCCCTCTCTCTCCTCTGTCTCTCTTCTCTCTCTCTCCCCTCTGTCTCTCTATCCCTTCCCCTCTGTCTCTCTATCCCTCCTCCTCTGTCTCTCTCTCCCTCCCTTCTGTCTCTCCCTTTCTCCATCCCCCTCTGTCTCTCTCTCCCCTCTCTCTCTCTCTCCCTTCTGTCTCTCCCTTTCTCCATCCCCCTCTGTCTCTCTCTCTCTCTCTCCCATCTGTCTCTCTATCTCCCCTCTCTTTCTCCTC